>NW_018127884.1:7455742-7547145 GCF_001952655.1 Monopterus albus
GGGCAGCTTGCAGCCAGGGTGACCTGTAGGCTCGATGATCGCCAATGATGCAGTAAACTGTACTGCAGCTTCACGTCACACTGAACTGAGTCCGTCTTCTTGACATTAATGTGTCACTTTGCTTAGAAGACTCAGGATATTGCTTGTAGATGTTAATCAGTGAGCAAGCCTTTCCAGCAGCTTCTTATTTCTATCAGTTCCACACATGAATTTGCTAATTGCAAAGAGTACAAGGGAGTTAAATATTGATTTGAATTGTCCCTGAGCAAATAGGGCTTTTTTTTTGTTTGTTTTTCTTAAATAAACATTTGAGGGTTTCCTTCAGTATGGTGAAACATGCAGTAGCTGTACTTGTTAATCTGTTTTCTGTGGCTGACACAGACATTGCTCAGAGTTCTTGTGACATCATGTAGTATGTGTAAGCACACAGGAATGATGTTTTAACAAAGAAGGGGACTATTATTAAGGAGGTTAACATAAGTAACTGGCCAGATGGGAAAATTAGTCACCATGGGGATTTTTACAGTGGGAAGAGTAATTCTTCCATAGAGGCCATTTAGGTATATCGTATGAACGAATGCCTGTTGGAGATCTATGACTGACACAGTACTTTTTGCAGTACTTTATTTAAAGGATATGGTCAGTCATTTTATATATTAATAGTATTTTCAATAGTCCCAGTACAGAGAATAAAACAACAATGAGTTGGCACTACTCATGGTTAATGTCTGGCAACCTGGACTGGCTTATTCGTCTCCGGCGTTGTTCAGAAACAGTTAAAACCACATCAGTGAAACACGCCGCTGCACCGGGTGACATGTTTCTTCATTATGAAACATAAGACCTGAATATTTGTTAAAAATGTTACTCCAGAAGTTCCAAATGGCAAGAAGTTTTTATAGTATTTGAAGTTGGCAAGAGTCAACTGCTTGTTTACTGGTGTCACACTAAAGACCGATCACAGTAACTAGCTACTCGCACTTTCATGGAGATCTTGTGCACATGCAGCTGAGTCTTGCTTACTTCAGATGCTGTAAAAAGTTATGCTCATTTAGAGCAACATTTTAAACAGATATTAGGGTGTTAGATTTCATAATGACGAAATGTCACCCAGTGCAGCACTGTGCGTCGCTGATGTTTTTAATATAGGGCCGCAGCTAACAAATATTTTCATAATCGATTAATCTGTTGATTATTTTTATGATTAATCGGATGTATAAAGACTGTTTCACATTATAAAAATAAAAATGTATGAAAATAAAAATTCACAATGCTTTTACATTGAGTCACAAGCCAGATCTATGCAGTTCATTATTAAATAAAAAAAATTATTTGTGTAAGAATATAGCTTTTCTAAAGTGCACAATAAGCCCTTAGTGTTAACAATCCCTAAATGCACTTGGCACTGTAGCAGCTTACACAACCAACCCTAAACCTATAATTAGCATCATGTAACAATGTAACCATGTTACTTGAAATCAGGTACCTCATAGTTTTAGTTTAATTATTTCTTACACAATGTGTAAAACCTAGCTGCCTACATAGCTGCAGACTCCTCATCTCCTGTAACTCCATTGTGCCTTTTATTGAACATTTTATCAAAGCTCAGTGTAAAAATCTAAGTCTATAGAGAAGAGTAAGCTTAAAGTAACTCCAGTAAACAAAATCTGTATCAGAAGATGTACATGCCTGTAAATATGTAATTAAATGAAGCAAAATTGCTTATACATGTGACATGAAAATAGTCAAGTATGTGAAACTGGTTCCCAAAAGTGTCTGAGGGAACTGCACAGACCTTACCAAGTGAACATCTGTTCACTTGGTAAGGTCTGTGCAATTGGTGTATCATGGTCCAATTATAAACACAACAACACCGTTAGCCTCACAAACCAAGCATGGCTTTTACTTAGACTAGTTCAAGCTGTTTGGAGCGATGCCTGTGCATTACTATAGACCGAACTGTTTCGCTTTCTCTGAAATAGCAGACTGACCCGATGGCCAGAGTTTAAACGTTGCTTACACGCTGTGGCCACTTGATTAGAAACACCTGCACAATCTAATGCAAGTCAGTGCAAGTGGTCCATCACATGGGGTTCTTTTATGATGTTTCTAGCTGTTGGGAATGTGTAAATTCAATTATATGTGTATTATTGAGGTGATAATAAAAGGTCGCGTTGTCCTTAAGAGATGAAAACCAGCTCTAGTATCTCATTTGCCTTGTCACTGATGATAGAGTCCTGGTAGATAAAATTTTATTGTACTGAATTTACAAATGAAATATAAATTGAAATTACAAAGAAAATAAGTAATGCTCATTTTTATCAGTGGTGGTTTGAGTATTTTTAATGTGAAGTGCTCTGGGAGCAGTATACTAAATGACTGTCTGAGGGTACAGCAGAATGGCCCAGCCCCATCCAAACACATCATTTGTACTTCACAGCAAACTGTCCAGGGAAATTTTTAGGAGCTTGTTTGATCATTTGGCATGTGTCATGATCGCACAGCGATTTTAAACTGTACCATTTTCTCCACTGGATGGTGAACCCCGGAGACAGGGTCATTATAGGAGGCCTATTACATCTGCAGATTGATTGGAGAAACCTTGTCCCACAGTAGACTTGAATCTTGAGAACGAATTGGACAGCATACTGTAGGAAAGACAGAATAGAAGCACTGTATTGGGGTCACAGTTAGGGCTTGATAACAAATATAGAACTTTCTATTGATTGTTTTGTATGTATTTATTTATTTTTACAATTAATTTCCAATTCTAAATCCAAAGATTGTTCTTTGCATTTGTGCCTTTTCTCAGTAAACATGCACATCTGCGCTTACGTGTATGCAGAAGCTACTTGGTTCAGTTCGGACTACACGATGTGTAAAATGTCTTTGTGTAAATGAGTTGTTACAATGTGCACAGCAATATTAAGTTATGAAGTAGCACAGATGATAGCTGGTTACACAACATGCCTTGAGCCTTGACAGTAAACTGAGATGTGAATAGCTACGGTCTATGCAGACCAATCATGGTTTATGGGACTGCCGTGGCTCAGGATGGCTAGCTGACTGGCAGCATGTGATAGTAGAGATTGTGTTGATGAGAGGGACAAACTGAAAAAGACTGCACACTGATGTGAGCTCTCGGTTAGCTTTTTTTTGAAGAGGCCATTTCTTTGGCTATGAGATGTGAGGCAATGGAAGTTGAGTGAATAGTGTAGTGTGTGGATTCCACCATGTTCGGTCTGTTCCTGTGGGGAGCTAACACTAGCTAGCAGCTGTCCGCACATATCAGACTGATGTCAACACAAACAATGCAGATGAATCAGTTTGTCCTGTCTGTGCTCAGTAGATGTCTGGACAGAAGCATCTGCTAGAGCATTTATTTTTTTAAATTATGCATAATGATGGCGCCCTTGTTAGTAGTGCAGGGTTTTTATTATTCCTACTCAACTGTTGGGACCATGCAGGCCCAAAAATATAGTTATCATGTTTTAGTAGTTTTGCATTTGCCATAAAAGATAAATCCTTGGCCCACAATTCTGTAACTGGGAAATGTGTTTGCAGTTTAGCTTATAATGTGAAATTTACACGGTTTCATATTCAAGCAAACAACAGTAGAGTTATTGCTTACGGATAATGGTCTTCGCAGATGCAGCTGGTCCTCCTGCCTCGAAGTAACAGTTTAGAGGCAAAGTTGTGCTGGCAAACATGAGCTGATGTCTGCATCTCTGCTCACCCTGGCTGCTGTAGCTACACACTCACCAGCCACTTTATTAGGTACACCTGTGCAATTGTATTATAATGTAGTTCAGTACAACACCACCTTTAACTATGGCCTCAATAGTAAACATGTAGTTGAATGAATGCATTTCTGACAGTTTCATCAAAAACTGAATCTTTTTGAAATACCCTTTTGAAAGAAATACCCACACTCATATTTGTGTCTGTGACACTTGAACATGTATGTTCTCTGCTGCCTCAATTGTTAAACTCCAGCCTTGAGTGGCTACTTCACCTCAAACCGAGACTGACTTTGCTGTGATCCCTCAGCATTTAGGGTGTAGTCTAGCTTTCCAACCATACTTCTCCACCTCTGCTGCCAATCCAGTACACCTAAGCATTTTTCTAGCTTGATCTATTGTGTCAAAGGTCCGGCCTCAGCGTCCTGCTAACTGCCTCCTGCAGGATTATCAATTGCCTATACTTAGCTGAGCTGTAGTACACCTGCTCAGAACAGCTTTAAGGGTGGCTGTTCTTCCTTTTGGACAAAACAGATTCTTATTTAACTAATGTGTCACAACAGTTTTATCCTTCTGTTCTTCTTTCTGTTATTCATTTGACCATAACATCTAAGAAGCATGTAGACAGGGAGGAACTTCAAATTTGGACCAAATGTGTTTTTGTGGCCTCTTGTGAATAGTTTCCTTGTGAATCTTGACATGTCTAGCTTCTACAGGCTTCTTCTGTGTGACAGTTTTATGGGTATGCTGGATCACAAGAAATGATATACCAGTGAAATCATCAGCATGCTTTTGAAAGTTTGCACATATGTATGTATACTTGCCTTATATTCTTCTTTCCTTTTGTCTCCTGTCAGGTGAGCTGCGACTGTCCCCTGTTTTGTGTCCCAGTGCACCTGCATGTACCGTGGACAGCCCTGGCCCATCGGACAGGCGCTGTGCTCAGAGACTGTGCTGCACTAGGAGAACCCATGGCTTCTGGCCCTCTTTCTCCCTCTGTAGGCCGCAGGCTTAGGCTGCTGGAGTTGTTGCTTGGGCCTCTGTTGGTTTTGCTGGTTTCTGGGCTGAGACCAGCACTGGGAGAGAAGGTCTACACCAACACATGGGCTGTGCACATACCTGGAGGTCAGGAGGAAGCTGATCGCATTGCCAATAAGCATGGGTTCATCAACCACGGGCATGTAAGTAAAAAGTAGCCTTTCTGTGGCGTTTTTTTTCCTCCTGGTTTTGAAGTTGTATGATGTTTAGAACTAACGAGGAAGTCACTGACACACTTTAGACTAGAGGTATACAAGGGTCATATGTTAAAATAAAGCCAACTTTGTTTTGCCTATGCAAATATACTCGTTAGCCTCCTGAAAAGTTGCATATAAAGATGTGAGCTTGTTTTTCTTATAGAGTGTGTTCAGTCTCTGTGTGTTTATCACTATCAAGATTCACTCAGTAATTATTGTGAATTATGTTTTTTTAATTTATTATTAAGTTCCTTTTACCGTGGCTTCCTGTGGGCCCAGCTGTCAGAGAACAAAGTGCAGTAGGAGCACTGCTTCTGTTTCTCTGTGTTTATGCTCCACTTTTGCCTATCCAAAAAAAAAAAAAACCCTTAGAACTGTTAATAAAAAAGTATTTCATTTCAGATCTTATTTCTCTGGTTATTCAGTTAGAAAAACCTGCAGAACCCTTCAGTATTCGGCCTTTTGTGTGACCAAAGTGTGTAATTAATGTGTGCTGTGGTGGCTTGAGAGCGGCAGAAAAGGATTGTTATCTCAGCAGAGAGTTGGAGGTGAGGCAGCTTTGGAAGTGAACTTTGAATGTTAGTTGAGGTGGTGTTGTGCATTAAAACCCAGATGACCTGGATTATAAAGCCATCTCTTACTCTGCTTAAAAACCATATAGTTCAAATCTATTGAGAATAATTATCAAGCTGTCATCAAAATTCCCACATAATGTATCATTTTTTTATGTCCTGGCTAAAAACAGCTACTTGCTCAGACTTAAGACTCCAATTAGTCACAACACTTGGTCATAGCTATTACAGCCAGATGACTGTGACGTGAGGTCCAAGTCTGATAGTTTACTTGTGGTTGTATGTGTCTCCTTGTATATTCTGTAGATTCTGACTTGTATAAGTCTGGACAGAAAGTAAAATTACTATCCAGACCACATGACGTCACAAAATGGTTTAAGACAACTGCCTCTTCCATCTTGAGATCAATGGCTGAATGGAAAATGGCCATAGGTGCAGTAGGTAAGGGCGATGAATTACGGATGAACATTTCCTGTGCGCTTCAGAGATATACTCCTCTTTTACGACTTCCTGTCAGACCCTAGTGGAAACTAATTAGACAAGTCGTTCTTTAACATTGTCCTGTTCTCATCTGAAAAAGTCTTGTTAAAATAGTTTAGTGTTAAGCAGGAGTACAGGAGTTGTTTTTTCTTTGTCTTGTCAAAATCCTTTATTGTGCTCAAGTGTAACATTCACTTGGGTTTTCCTAACAGTGATGGAAAAAAGCATTTTTTGTACTGTAGGAAAAGTGCTTTTCTGGTTGTGAATATCTCTTTGGAGTTATCTTTGATGTGCCTTTCTTTTACAAAAAAAAAACCAAAAAAACAAAACTTGAGGCTGTAGCTGTACAACTGACTTTTCTTTCAACCACAAACTTGCACAACATTGTAGTTGTCTGTATTATACTCCCTGATATGATCAGCTAGTCACCAACAACATTTTAAGCTCTTCCCATGTTAAACAATACAGCTGTAATTTGCCGGTTATACAACATACCTGGACTTTTAGGCTTAGGTGTGACCCTATACTGGGTGTGGTTACAAAGTAGAACTTAGGATTGTGAGGAAAGTTTTCATGTTAAAGATGCGTCTGTAGTTTGTTACAGCATGAAACACAAAGCCTAACAGAGAACAAGCAGCTCTATGTGCAGATACTGAAGTCCCCAGTCTGACCACTTTTCCAGGGAACAGTGTTTTGTTTTGCACCATATGGTCTTACTGGTCATGACCAGGAATGTTATTTGTGCTCTGAATCACAACATGACTGATGGGTAATCCTACACACCTAAATCCTTTAACTATGTATTGCTCATTGACAGCAGGGAATCCAGACAAAGCAATTCTCCCCATGTACACACAAAACTGTGTCAGAGACGAGGAGCTGTGAGGTTTGGCCTGTCACAGAAATTTGCTTAAAATCCATTTTGAGATATTTTGCAGGAGAGAAAATGGACTGTTGTGTCTAACTAGAGCTAGACTGACAAGCTGGTCTTGACACAGCATCAACGATGGAAGAATTGCAGGGCAGGAGCCTGTTTAATGAAGCAGGCTTTATAAGATTAGCTGGATAAATGTTGAGTAAAGCCTTTAGCTTTATCAAATCTGAAGCAAGAATTGAAGTAAAGCCATATGTTTTACTCAAAGCGCTTATCCTTCTCATTAAACCTGCTTCATGAAATAGATCTCATTCCTTTTTGGTTAGAATAACCTAGATATGACCAGGTTGGTGTGACCTGGGATGTGTTCTGTGTAAATAGCCATTGCATCCACCTCATGCTTATAAAGTATTACACCGTTATCTGTGTACTAATGTGCATGTGTTAGGCCTGCTGGCACCAATTTAAAAAATCAGTTTGAAGTATCAAACAGAAATTCATGAGAGATTTATTCAGCTCCAAAGAGAAGCACCACTGTGTGCATATGTGTTATTCCTCCCCTTCAGGAGGGTCCTGAAGTGTTGAAATGGAAAGAAGAATGAAAAATGAATGCAAAACTAACCTGCTTGTGTTGCCTTGTTTTTTTTGGTTTTTTTGCCACAGGATAAATAAAATTTAAGTGTAGAGCCACAATGATCAATCACTTTCTTGATTGGTTCAGTTACTGGTGCTACACATGACATGTATGTATACGTACTGTGTGTCCAACCCATGGAAAAACACAGCAAATAGAAACTTCAAAAAGAACCATGTGCTCAGTAGGACTGATGTACGTAGGAGATGTTCTTCTGTTTCCTGTTGCACCTGTTTTTATTTGGAGGAGTACAAATATTGCACTTTTTGTTTGAGGTTAGTAGAATGGAAAAAAAAGAGTGAGAAAGACTGAAATGTAAAACTTTATTACACGTTTTATTTTTATTACAATTAAATTTTTCTTTAAAACAGCTCAGTCATGGGACAGGAGTCCTGTTTCATGTGATCATGTGCTTTGCTTCAGTCCTGTGTTCTTTTGAAATCCATGACCTCGGCATCAGACTGACTTGTAGCCTACTAACATTTTCATTAACCGTTTTTAGGATTTGTAACTGCGTCCAGCTTGGCCTGTTTATCTTCTGATCTGACTAGCTTTGCCCTGCTACGACTTGAAATACTTGAACAAATTCACCAGTTTTAAATTTTTTGCATTTTTGCTTCGTGGCTAACAAAGTTTCACTAAATATGCACCTGACCCAGTGTGACCTGTGCGGACTGATTAGGTGGTGACGTAATTATCCTAACTGCCCATTCGTATTGTATTTAATTATTCTACTTTTACTCTAATATGCTGTTGTAAAAGTCTAGTTGTACCCAAAGTGTTAGACGCTGGACTTTTTATATGTTATTCATAGATTCCGTTTGTTTCACATGTAAATGAGGTGCTGGGTCGGTCAAAATAGATGGCAGTCACAGTTTGAGAGGTGCTGGATCCAGTTCGTTTCAGCACAAATTAACCCCTGAGTAAATAACTCGAAGCAGTCACGTCGGTGCCGCCTTCAGCGTGTTACTGATGAATTCTCTCTGTGAAAGGTGAAATGTAATCACAAGTGATGACTAAAATAAAGATGCTCTTGTGTTTGTTCTGTACCGCCCTGACAGCGTAGCGGCACTGTTCACTGATTAAAATGAAGCAATTACTTTAGAGTTGGCAACAAACAAATTTAAGTCTTTTTTGTGCCTACAGCTGATGGGAAATGAGAGTTTTCACGTGTGGCCGTGCGTGGCGTTGGTGCTGTGGGGCCATGCGTGGCGTTGGTGCTGTGGGGCCGTGCGTGTAGCGCTGCGGTGGGCTCGGCTGGTGTGTGCAGGTGTTGGAATTAGGCGAGGGGAGGATCAAAGCCTGCAGCTGGGCAGGTTTTATAGCTCTGATGTTTTTATTTTGCCTTCAGTCATTCTGCTCACACTATGGCATCCATACACCCTCTACCCTCAGATTTTTATGTTCCAACCTGACACATGGAGCATGTTGCCATAAAGGTGTCTCTGTGTAAACACAATTGTTAAGAACAATAAATCTAAAACCTTGCTTGTCTTGCACCATATGTCCTTTTATGTTGCACCTGTTGAGTAGAAATCTTACATGATTTTGCTTGATGAGAAAATATGGATTTCTTGGAACTCTTTAAGTGCATTAACCGGCATAATACATTTTTATCACTATACAGGTTATTTGCATGTTAAAGTTGCAGTTGCTATTTTATTGCTGTGGATTAATGTCAAGGTAATTTTTTCTTTTTGATTAATTGTTGGGTTTATAAAATGTCAGTAGTGAAAAATGGCAATTAGTTTCCTTGAGTACCTGGCAACATCTGCAATTAGCTTTATCTTGTCTGACCAACATTGGGCCATGACCTAAAAATAATTATTTTCATGTTAAGGGAAAATGGCAAGTAGTCACATTTGGTATTTTCACTTGAAAATTAGTCAGAAAATGTACAAATGTATTAACCTTTTAAAATAAATCATTATAATCCTAGTTAAATGAAGTCTAATTATTCTTTTAAGTTGACTTTGATGGAAAGGACCCGTTTGTTTTTCTTGATATTGACTTTTATGTTGAAGGCTAAATTGGTAGATGTTGGTTTGAGTTCATCAGTTAAAAGAGGCGTCAGTGATACTGGAGAAAGATTGTTGATATCTGACCTCAACGGCCAAACAAATACACCGCTCCCTCCAGAAGTACCTCCCCCCAATTTATTCACATGCCTTGCCATGGCAATGACACTAACAACTGGGTTGGTTGACCCAGAGCCGTTAAGCTAGAAGAGCTGCAACATCGGGGGGTCAAACATGGGAGCAGTTATGTGACTCATGTAGCTTCAAATACTTAGTCGTTTAAGATCCGATGTTTTCTGTAGGGAACAGCGGGATTTCAGCAGTTACTGTTTTTAAATGACTGTAAACAAATTCTATGTTCTGTTGTTGTGGATGTCTTGGTTAATTAGCTAGGTACGTAGTTATTAAAGTGACCCAAAATTTGACAGAGACAGTCAAAGGCTAATGTCTGGAACTATTCAATCAATGTTCCTGTGATCCACCATTAATTTATTTAAAGGAAAAAAAAAGGTCCTTAGAGTCAATGGGGATGTTGTCACTCTCCTTTTAAATCACTGCGTTGATGAAAAGGGAAGTGGTCGCCTCCTTTTCATAGCTGAAGCAAAGCTAACTTTATCAGTGAAATACAAAGATGGCATCCACAACACTGCAGAGTAAAAAACCAGTGAGTGGGTGACAACTATGTTTGTAGCTCGGCTAATGAGGAGAGGGTGAGACGCTTCCCAGAGCCAGAAGGCCAGCTCCACTAATCTTACACACAAATGTGACACAGTGTGTTTACTCGCTAACCACTTGGGATTAACTAGAACAAACCTTAGTACTCGGTAATCAGCACTGACCTTGGTTTTGTGAAATAGCTAAGCAAATGTTAGCCACCTGTCAAGCAGAAACCAAATCACCTCTGTTTTCCTTGACTTTCAGCTCTCGGACCTTTTGAGACACCACACCAATGTCAATGCGTCTCTTTGCCTGTTCACATAACCTCCTGTTTATTTTTTGCTCATCAGACCTTCTGCTTTTGGCTGTTTCCCAGCTATCTCTCCTTCCTGACCGTGAGTGGAGTCCAGCATGTTGGCATGTGCTGGGTTGACCGTATGATGTGACTGTTCAGTCAGATTTACTTTGGCATGAAAATAGTTGGCCGGTTTAATTTTAATAAATGTTTTTGATAATGTGTTCAGGAACACAGAACTAGCTCGGCAGCTCTTGAGCTGATGTGACACGCCTTCTTTAAGGCTGGTTTGCCGTGCTAAGGGCAAAAGTCATTTGAAGTCCATATCTTTTTCTGCCAGTACTAATCAATCAAGGCGAGCTAGCCAGTGTGACAGCGGAGATGGCCATTTCTCAGTGAGGAAACTATAGGGTGATGTTATCTGACAGCAGCAAATCCTGTGTAATCCTGATGCACTTTGAGCCCAAACTGTCTCAGTTTAGTTTCACTGCCTTTACATGGTTGTCATATGACTTTAAAAGGCCTCCTTTCTTCTCCTCCTCATTAAATGAGATGCAATGCTGCCAAAGAATATTAATTTTCATGCACCTGAAATGAACAGGAATCTCTGCTTTAAGAGTAAAATATTGCCAAGACCAAGAGGTGTGTAAATGGATTACATTATAGGACCATTTTAGAAACAGAGAAAGTTAAATTGATAAAATTTGAAACCATCTGACTCGCCCAGCAGTAAATGATTATTAACTGCTGACCTGAATCTCCCAATGGTTATTCTACATTTTAATGACCCTTTCTTTCCCACATCAGACTTGCACTGTGGTGTTTCAGGAGCGCTTGAATTTTGTGCTACCTTTGGTTCAATTGCACGTCTGTTACACCAGTATTTAGATTTATAGTGAGATGGTATTAGAAGGATTGTTATCAGTAGTACGAGGTGATTTGAAAAGGCGTACTGGCACAAATTACATAAATAAGTCATAGTGTAATCTGTGAATTGGATCAAATGACCACAAGATGAAAGGTTTAATTTAAAAACGCACAATTTGTATGCAGTGCTACAACAACAGCAGCCCGTTTCATTTGATCTGTTATGCTCGACTGCTGGTGAAACTACTGCTAGATGGATGCCTTTTTATATTTTTTTAGGCCATTCATGTGTTTTTAAATTTTATGTCTTTGAGTTTTCAGCCTGAGGCTTTCACAGTCTATTCTATCTTGTATTCAGCACATGAGAGCTCCTTTACTGACGATGAGGCCTTGTCTCGATATTAACTTGCACTTTGAAATGCTGCACCACTACTTTCTAGCTCAACCTTGTGTTGAACAGTTTATTGACTTTGGATTAACTGCATTAATCTTCTTGTTTAAAGAAAATCCGTTATCATTAGTTTTTATTTAGTTTAGTTAGTTTTTATTCTTTGGTAAGAATCACCTGCACAGTGCTTGTTGCATGTCTAAATATTGTATCAGGGGTGTCGTATTGTCATATGAAATGGGCTGAAGGTATTTAGTCATGAAAACAAGTTTTACAAGACACAGTTTACTGAGGATGTAAAATAAATCTTTTCTTTTTCAAGCCATCTTTGATTATTTCGAACCAGTGAAGGAATAAAAAAGTGGAGAAAAGCCATCCTTTCCTACTCTCACTTCAAAGCAGAAATACAGCGTTTTTCAGAAGCGTGTCATTTCCCTCCTTGTGAATAGTGGTTTCAGTTACTGGTGGTGGATAAAAATGACTGTTCATACAGTTGCTGTGTTTAGACACCAACTGCCTTCAGTTCTCTCGATCCACCCCGGGGGCTTTGCATGTGAGGGAGGATTGTTTTTGGCATACTGTGCCCTCACTGTACTCCATGGCCCCATGTTTATATCCGATCTCTTTCTTCTTTTAGGCCCTTTTATGAAGATTATTAATATTCTGTTCAGCACAAGATTAAAGAAGGAAGCTGATATTATGTGGGGTTGAGGTGAAGCACATGAAATGATACTCTTCTATCAGTAACACTTGATACAACAATGCACTTAAGGACTGCCTCTGTAAGAAGTTCACTTTAATCTGCCCAACAGTTTTCTTAGTTCAAAACATATGGCAGAGGGATGCACTTCTGGCCGTTTGGTCCTCCTTTCCTCTAGGACCCAGCTGTACTGGCTATTTACCAATTACCTTAGTGTCAACCATGGGACTTTTGGCACTTATGGACCATATTTACAGAGGGTTTTAAAAAAAATTTTTTTAGAACGATCTCAGTGATGTGAATATATTGATTAAGCCGAAGCCCTTTTCAGACATGCATCCTAACCAGCTATGTCTGAAGTGGAGTGGTCAAATGGCCGGTAAGAGCACTGTCAAGATGATGACAGTGCGACAGCACCACACACTACATTTTCTATGTTTCGCTCCTTTGTTCTCGCTAACACAGCTCCCTCTCTTCATTCACTATATAGCTCGCTTGACCACTGCTTCTCTCTCTTTCTTTCTCAGTAGGGTATATTTCGGCAGGCTGTGAAATTTGGCCATAAAAAGAACCTAACGTCACAAAGTATGTTTTGAATGGGTACAGAGAAGATACAGTTTAGCAGCATCAGCTAATACCGAGTGGTGGGAATCAAAGAGCTGCTCACCCTCTGCACAGAGGAATAACTGTGTGTTTGCCTCGCACGATGTTTGATGCACAAGAACGTTGTGGCTGTACCCAGTTAGGTTTTGCCATGTTTGAACAAAGCCTTGCTGGAAACTTCGCGCACAGCAGCTCCATGTCTGAATGCCAAAAAGCAACTGCTACACGGTTACATGTAGCATGTAAATTCCCAGGTATCATGTCTGAAAGGGGCTAAAGAAAGTCCCCATTGATTTTACTTCACTCCTAAAGTCAGGATCTCATTAGTCGGGTTTTTATCCAAATTCAGAGCACCGGCTGTTCTTCAGCCAAGTGTATTTTTGTGAAATGTCAATTTTTTTCTACGTTATGCTCTGTGTTTAATCATCACAATCTCTCATATTTCCTGAAATACATTTGCGACAGCAGTGTGTGTGTGTAGCTTACCTTAATTATATGTTTTAAACAGTTTAAATGTTTGCCCACAGTGATATGAACCTTTAGTGTCTGCTGACGCAATAAAAGGAAACAAAATGGTGTTCTTGTAACAACCCTGCTTTATAGGTTGGCTAAAATAACCATTCTACGTTAAGCCACTTCAAGGTTACTCAGTCATTACTTTAGGTATTTTCAAGGTTTTATTTTGAAGTAGGAGTATTTTGACTTATTGACTGACTTTGGCTCAGTGTTTCAGTATTTGTTCAGTTAAATAAAGTGGCTTGTATGTAGTGTTGACCAGGGGATGGAGGTGTGTTGTGTTGACATAAAATAATGTTAAACATGGAACTATCTTGCAATAATTTATAGTATGCTTTTAAGAGTGTTTGTTCATGTCTTGCTACTGAAAGTAGTCACATCATGCAGGTTATCTAATCTACGTTCTCTCCTCGCTGTAATGAAGTTGTTGGTTTTTATCTTACTTGCAAAAATCTGCATGTTTTTTTTTTTTTTTTGTCTCAGCCAGGAATTTGTTGAGAAATAATTGTGTAAACTGCAACACCTCAATTTGGAGGCTCTGCTAAACTGTTAGTCCTGCGCCGCCTGATAAGGGCTAAATTATTTCTGACTTGTCGTTCAGCTGAAACTTCACTGCAGGGTAGAGCCGCTGTGAATCAGAAAGCACCAGGAATGAAAGGCTGAAGGTGTGAAGTCCATAATGGAACTCTGAAGCAATTAACTGTGGGGAAATAGAAATTTGCTAGACAATCCTCAGACAGGACATGACAGGCCCAGAGATGATGGAAGCAGAAGCTGTCTGCATAATTTGTGCAGTCCTACACAGGTGGTTTCTGTTTTTTGTGTTGCAGTGCCACAAACACAAGTCATCTGCCAGAAACAAGACTCGGCACCTTCATAAAGTCCTTTCAGAATTAAATCTACACCTCCTTTCTTCCTCACCAAACTGCCCCCCCCCCGAACTTTAAAAATGTTTTTAAATTAAACCTTATTTTCCAGCAACTGCACTGAGATGAATAATATGGATTTCTTAACAAAAATTCAGCTGTCAGTAAACACATCTACATGGAAATGTGGAAGGAGCCTTAATGAATTAATGTTGAGAAGATCATTGTTAATTTATGCCAACTAATACCTGTAGTATTTAGCTTTTGAAGGTGAAAACAAAGATGTGTCTGATGTTCTAATGTAAACACAAAGTAATAGTCCCTGGTCATAAACGAGTGAGGCCGCCCATCTAGTATGCTGCATGTATGGGAAGTGTGACTGACGGATAATTTAGACAGTCTTTGGTGAAAACACGTCACTAGGTTTCACCACATTAACACTTAATCGACAGAAAAGATGAGAGGAAACTTTCCGAGGGAGCCTGAGAATAATTTTGAAATATGAATACTTTCTTTCTGAATCCTCCATCTCTGTGAACCATTTTATTGGCTTATGTTTTGCAGGCTACACATTTGAAACAAACTCGGATGGAAACCAGCTGTTGAATCAACATCACTGTTTCTATTCATCCGTGATGTGTTATTATACCCTGAGGGCCTTTTCAGGGGTTTTGAGTCAAACACATGGCTTAAACACACCAGCTATATAGACTGACACCTCTAAATATTTTATTATGGTTAAGCATGTATTGTAAGCAGGTTTACTTGTGCGATTGCTTCATAAATCTTTAACACACCACTCTGTGTACGGCGCCCCTGGCCTACTTTAGCCAATGAAAGCCAATGGCTCCAACGGAGTGTGCAGCCCTATATTGTCAGCATATGGTACTATACTTTGAAGTGCACTAATGATACAGCATAAACACAGGACTATTGTATTTGGGTATTTGTTTGGTATGGACCCATTAAGAGGCTGGACTATTCTTCCGGGGGAATGTATTGTGTCTTATCTCAGGGTGGTTGATGAGCGGTGGAGTGGTGCATTTCTGCAGTGTCTTTGGTCCTTGTGCTGTCACGCTCCAGCCTCTCACTAAGCAGACCAGATTTCACTTCATATCAGTGCAGCTGATTTTCTTTGGAGGTTAATGAACTGCAGAGATCGACTTATCCTCGTTGTTCTGTTGGAGGCTTTTATGTTGAGGGGAAGGATTGAAATGACTCCACTGCCACCACAAACCACTGTAACTTATTTTATTGATCATCCAAAACATGAGTAATGTTAAACTACACTTCTTGGAAATAAAACTTTCACGTTAGTCAATCTTTCCATTTTTAAATTTTCTTTTGAAAATGGCAACAAAAACAGTAGCAAGGAGAAAGTTGTCTTAAGGGATCCGGCTTGTTGTTATCCAGATTTCATGCTGTGTGCTCATGTGAATTTCATCACAGCAACTTATAATTTGACTCAGAAGTGTGTATGGCCCCCGTGTGCCTGTATGCACTCCTGATAATGTTTGGGAAGGCTCCCGATGAGTTGGCAGATGGTGTCCTGGGGGATCTCCTCCTATATCTGGGTCAGGGCACCAGCGAGCTCCTGGACATTCTGTGGTGGTACTTGCTGGTGTTGGATGCACCTATGCATAATGTCCCATAGGTGCTCAGTTGGGTTTAGGTCTGGGGGAATGTGAGGGCCCGTCAATGCCATCAGTGCCTTTGTCATCCTGGAAATGCCTACATACTGGCTACATGAGGCCGGGCATCCTCCTGGAGCAAGGGGAACCCAGGGCCCACTGTCTGACAATGGCAACAATTTCATCTCAAGGGTGGGATGGCCCTTCTGCGGCCCTGTCCAGCTTTCCTTGTGTACCTCCTGGTATCTCCTCCATGCTCTTAAGACTGTGCTGGGAGACACAGCAAGCCTTCTAGCGATGGATGTGCCGTCTTAGAGTAACCGGCCTTACCTGTGCAACCTGATTGGGTTGCAGGTACTGCCTCATGCTACCAGTAGTGACAAGGACACTAGCATAACACAGACTTTAGAAGAATCAGTCAGGAAGGTTAAGGACAGAGCATTTGTCTGTGGCCACCACATGCAAAACCATTTTTGGGGGTTGTGTTGCGTTTGCTTTTCCATTGCAGCACAATCACTTGCTTCCTGAAAGGACAGATTGATATCCCTGAAGTTTAACCGACCCGTTATTATACTTTGATTAAATGTTGACTTAATTTTTTTGAGCAGTGTAGTGTAGGTAAATAAAAAGGTGATACCACGTTTCAGAAATCCAGTAAGTACACAAGGAGAACTTGACATGCCCACATATCAGCAGACTGCAGCATTTACATGAGCAGAGGTTACTGTGCTCGCATTTTATAAGGCAAGTGTATAAATATGGTTTAGCAGTGGAATACTTTTTAATAACCTAGTAAATCAAAAAATAAAGAGAGATAAACGAGTTGAGTATTGAGCTGGAATCTGTCATTATCCATCTGTAGCTGCTTCATCGAACAAAATGGAATTACACCTACATGCATCTTGCAGCTGTAAAACAAGCTGGGCAACCAGAGAGTTGCCTATAGTTAATTTGATCTTCACACTTTTTTTTTTTTTATGCATAGAAGGTGGTACGTCAGAACGTGTGGTAAAAGCAAGCTCCAATCTGATCTTATGTCCAAGTAAGATGCTTTATTTTCCAATGTGTTCCTGAACCTGCCAGAGGTTGTGATAGAAGGGGCTTCTAGCCAGACTTGTAGGTATTCTATTAAGCAGTAGCAGGTTTTTGTCCTCATTTTACTAATGCTACTACATGTTTTAGCAAAAATCTGTTGCATTTCTGAATTGATGTTGCGTTTCACTCCCAGAAGTTAGAGAACAGTGTCAGATGTGTGTGGGATGGAGAGCCTAAACAGCCTGAAACAAAGAGATGGCTCAGTGAGATTTACTTTCTCAGCTTTGTTTGGCAGTACTTAAGGCATACTTTGACCACTGACAACATTGTATAGCTCTGTATGCTTTTCTACTTTAGGTTATTAATCATAAGGGCACTGCATTAGGTCAAACTAATAATTGCTGCCTGTGTTGTGATCCACAGTAACGGTAGGAGAGGCAAACATCCTTGGAGGACAAAAACAGCACATGACTCAGTGTTTCTGGAAATATCCTGAGGATGATATAAATGTCTTCTTAAAGAACATCATTCTGAAGACAAAGATGTAAAAATAAGAAACTGGTTAGTAGGAGGCCATCTCCATCCTAGAGCAAAGGAACGAGCATCCATGTTGCTGGGGGCGGTGGGAGCTGCACTCAGCCGGGCATTCAGACTGATTGGGTAAAAATGTGACTCCTGTTCGGTGTGTGTGTGTGTGTGTATATGATGATGGGTTGCAGGGGGAGTGTTGTAGGCATGTCCACGCTGTGATGAGTTGATGTGAGTGGCTTCATTCACGTTTTACAGTCCAGGAGTTTCAAAAATATTTTGGTTTGTCATGGTGCTAATGTAGCATACTCTGTTGGCACTAATAGATAAAAAAAAACTGTTTAACATCCAGTACTAAGAAAAATGCATGGTGTGTTAACTGTTGCCCAAATTCCGCAGTGAATGCTAATGCTAACAAGGTAAATAAAAGGGTCTTTTTGCTGTGGGCATCTACGTCGCAATTGTCCTCCGTACATGATTGGTCAGTGCAGCACCTTTGCTGGATGATGTCACTGTTTGGTGCAGTGAAAGGTGAACCAGATATAACTTTGTAGCCACACAGGGATACCTCATTTTGCAGGACCCCCCTGTGGTGCTGTTGCCGGCTGCGGTGAACACAATCCCCCATAGAAATGAATAAAGAGGGCTGCATTTTTTTTTTAGACACCTTTGCAGCTCAGTCTGAACGTGGCCTTACTCTGCTCTCTCACTGAGGAGTGATGGGGGCTGGGATAGAGCAGAACCACACACGGGTCACAGGGGCTTTAACAAGAGCCAGATGTGCTCAGGGGACATGAAAATACATAGACAGGCACCTCTCTCTAGCATTTGAATATGAATGTACTCACATGTAAGTGTAGAAGTCTGAGGTATTTGAAGAATGTTGGTAGTAAAATCAAAAATAGCTACTCTGTCATGTTTGTATGTTATAATAACAGTGCAAAGAGCAGCAGACCTCTATTCATTTAGCTACTTGTTAATCAGCTATAATTTGTGTAGCTTGCACATTTAAACCTGTGGGGGAGGTGTGGTTCTTCTGTTCAAGACAAGTCAACAGAACAGAAAAATGCCACTTTTTCAATAATCAATTAATCATTGGACTAGTTTAAAAAAAAAAAATCCAGACTCTGGTTCCAGCTTTGTGTGTTGCTTCTCTGTGTATCGTTGTAAAATGAAGGTTTTCAGGTTTGGACTTCTGGTTCTATACAGCTGAACTGAAGATGTCACCTAAGGTTCTAACTAGTTGTAATGGCAGATTTTTTTATTTTTTTTACTTCAAGAACTGATTAATTTATTAATCGAAAGACCTATTACGCAGGTGATCATTAGTTGCAGTCCTAAAGTGTTGTACGTTGCAGAGGCGCGTTTTCGATGGGCATTGTAGACCAGTAACTCTGTTTGAACTAACGGAACAAAAAATGCAAGAAACATCCAAATTAGTGAATTAAAAACTGTGTAATGCTGTATGTAGTCATGCCGCAGCTAATCTCAGAATTGCTGTTTGTCACAGAAACATAGCACGCTTTCTAGCTCAGGTTTTCAAGAGTAGCAAGCGATGGAAAGATTTGACATGGAAAACGGAGCTCAAAGAAAAGCTGATACATGTGAGACGAGTAGTTCTGTTGGTGGGTTCAAAGTCAAAGACTCAACACTACCTGGCCATTGGCTTAAAGGACAGGTTGGCTTCTTGTGGGAGATGGGTTTCCAGTGATGTCTGTATTTAAAACAGCACATTTTATGCCGTGGCGATCTGTAGATGAATACCTCAGCAATCGAATGTCCCTGGTTTAATTCTGAGCTTTGTTGCCTGTCAACTCACAAGCCCTGTCTTTTGTTTCTTGTCATTCTTCCTTTATCCAAATACAATACAAAGACAAAATGAGTTGGGAAAAGTGTAAACCAATTCCTGTTAAACTGTTTGTGTATTAAACTAAATTCCAGAATGAAGTGTTTATAGTTTGATAGAAATAAAAGTTGTTGGTTTTAATGTCCTTGGTTAGGAGCCTAGAAAGTATGTGAAACTTATAGAGTTAAAGAACCCTGCTTTTTAAGTTTATTAAGTGGATCCCTGGGCTACTGTCACAAATCTGGGTGGGGAAATGAACACCTTACTTTAAGGAAGGAAGCCAGTTCATGGGGCCATTAAACAATGCACTTAGCCATCTGCTCCAGTGGCCATGAGATAAGACTGTGGTTAAACCGGGCAGCTTCCTGGTGTTAATGTGTTACTGCTGCTGAAAACAAGGATCCACACTGAAAGAGTTTACACATGGTTTATGTAGATTCAAACAGGTCAAATTTTTGTCATTTGTTTATTATTAAATAATTAAGTTTAATATGAAGCTCTCCTGATTCCTTTTTATCCTCAGTTCTATGTGTGGAAAGTTAAACCGTCAAGCTCCTGGCAGCTGGAGCGAGCCACATTGTTTGGCACAATGTGAGAGGTAACTGATCTCTTTGTGCAAGGAGTTGGTTTTAGCTTGAACGTCATGTCGCAACGCGTAAGGACAGGATTTGCCTGTTGAACCATGCGTCTCTTCCTATGTCATTCACACACAAGCTGACCTGGGAAGTGGAGCAGTCATCTGTGGTGCAATTTGAAAAGGGGCAAGGGTTTAGATCTGATAAGCTTTTTATAATGAAAACAATGAGGGGAATACTTAAAAGGCTGTAACTAGCCTAATGGAGGCAGCAGTGTGGGACAAATGCAGCATTAAGGTGGAGCTTTTTTTTATGGCTGCTGTAAATGTTTTTTTTTTCTCCTTTGTAACAGGAGGCCTGCTAAGTTGTAACAGATCTGCAGGTCTGAGCTGTTCCCTTGTGCTGCAGTGTAGCAGAGATGCTGGAATTAGATTTCAGATCTGGTGTCATTGTCACCTATAGAGAAACTTCAGCTACATAGGACTGCCAGGGGTGGGGAGATTAGGTTTTGTTTGAGAGTATTTTGGCTTTGTTGCTAATCGCCATGAGGATCAAATTTTAAATGATATAATTATACTGTGTCCTTGTTGTGATGCACATGGAGTACAGGACGTTTTGTGTATCTGGCAGAACGTCTTGTTTCTTTCGTCATTTGTATCCTTTTCTTCTTGAGCCTGAATGTCTTCAACATATCAATACAGTTGCTTTTATTCAGTCTGTGTTGGAAGAAATCTTGTCAAAATACTGTTTGGCACAAAGTGGCCAATAAAATATCGAGCAAATAAACACCCCCTCTCTGTCTCTCTTGCTTGTTGTTGCATCTAAATTAAATTTTCAGTGCGTCCCATCATGCACTAGGCTGTTTCCCCTCACAGCACCACACTATGAGTAGGTGCCTATTTGTTTTTGAATGTTTCCAGTAATGTCTTGGTAACCTGCCAACTTGGCTCCTAAATGCACTACAGGTAGAGCTGTTTGTTTTTTTTTTCTGATAACCATTTGAAAAAGGATTGTTTGTTCTTCCAGAATGTTATAGCATCTGTTCTACTGATGTGACAGCCTTGTCAGGACTCTCTTCAGTTTTCACTGACGTCCTTTTAACCTCAATAGTTTCAGTTTGACAGCGAGAACCAGATGATCTCTGAAACAGCATTTCTTTCCAGGCCATCTCTTTGTGTTGCAAAGGAAGTGGAATTTGTAACATCTGTGTACAGGATTGTTGGTGTGTGTGTGTGTGTGTGTGTGTGTGTGTGTTCTAGTGTTCATGAATAATTTATTGCTGATGCAAGATATGCATCAATGAGTTGTAGCAAAACCCCCCGCCCCACCCCCCACCTCATCAGATGTTTGCAAAATTGAATCTCTGGATGCCTACTTGAAGATGGAGCTCATCTTCTTTATTGTGTGTGATGATTTTGCTGACTGCATTGAAAGCTTTATATGGTAGTTTTTTTTGTTTGTTTTTTTATAACTGAAGAGGTTTGCTGCCACTGGATTATTGGATTGGCAATGATACAGTATACATAACTAGGGCTTTCCATACCACAGAAAGGCTTAGGTCCAGCACCAAAATGTTTTTGTGGAGCACCTAAGCTGAACGAATGTAAAAAGGCAAACATAAAATGAATGTAAAAAGAACAGGGAGTTATATGCACTGAAAAATAATGGAGAGGTGGCTTGATCTCAAAATGAAATGTAAGCTGGAACAGGATAACCCCAGTTTGAGACTCTGAAGTGTTACATGTGCAATTAGTGGCATCACCAAGCAAATCAAACAGCTGTTTGGCTATTTGTCAGGACGGTAGTTACAGCCATGGATAAGGTTAGCCTCCACAGAGAATACCTGAAGTAGGCTGTAACTTTGTTGGGGTATAATTCTTGTGAATAGTAACAATAGAGATAGCAGAATGTAGCATGTTTTACAAGTAAAGAAATCACTAACGTGCTGAATTAGCCAAGTTATGTTTGCCAAGGAAGCTAATTAGTTGACATCTGAGCTGATGTACATGAATAATATGTTATTATTGTTATTACTATGTGAATAATTTTATTGACCAGTTTTTGGCTACTGGGAACCTGTTTGGTTATGCTGGGGGAAAAAAACTCTGGTGTTATGGTTCAAATCAATATTACATCCTTAATTTGTTTCTGATACTGATTTATTGACCAGGATATGTCAAACCACTCAGGGCTGCAGAGCCAGTGATGATTTTTATTGTTGTTAGGTTGATTATGTTTTGATAAATCTAGAAAATGTCACAAAATGCTGAAAAATGCCCACCAGACTTTCTCTGCTTCTTTTGATCAATTCAGTTTACACTAATACAAAACTGCAAAAAGTACAAACTCCTCACATTTGGGATGGTGGAGGCAGCAAATGTTGGCATTTGTGCTTAACACATAATTTAGACTAGTTATCAGTGTCACTGGCAGTTAATTTTGTCAACAGTTTAAGCACCTAATGGTTTCAGCTCTTAAAATACAAACCAGTGAAGTGGGATCCACTGTTAATGTATTACATCACACTAGACATTAAATACAAAAATGTATTATAATAACAATTTGGTTCTACTGTTAAATTTAAACACCAGAAATGTATTTAAGGAAGACATCACATGAATATACCACCACAAAAACTGAAAAGATATTTTATTAGTTTGTTTGACTGGTTCAATGTTCTTGGAGTAAGTGAAAGAAAGTGCTGTAAATAAGTGATCCTAATCCTCGGTGTGTGCTTTCATTGAGTTATGGGCAGTGTTTCTACTGATCATCCATCTTTGTTGAAAACTGAGAATCCCTTCTCCACTACATTAGCTTACTTTTGTCCCCACTGTTGGGGAAAACTGGCTTTATTGGTTTTGCAGTACAGTCCATATATCAAGATCTAAATCTAAATATTGTTATATACACATGTAACATTGGTAACATGTCTAACATCTGTGCTAGTGTTGTGCCACAGTGCTCTAGCACTGATGTTAGAATGGGCTCAGCAGTGAAGTGGGCTCTCACATCCACAGAGTGTCCAGATCCCTGCCATATTTACCACAGTGTATAGGAAACCAACTGCACAGGAAACACTGAAGGGCTTGTTTTTGTTAGAAGTGTCCATCTGTTTGGATCAGTTTCTCTGGAGGATGTTCAGCTCAGGGAAGGTCACCCATGTTTTGGACAGGATACTGGGTGGCTTTAGTTGGTGAGCCTCTGACTCGCTCTCACTCCCAGGGCAGCAGGCCAGAATGCCTCAGCCCTCTCTCTCCTCAGTTGCACACTGCCGTGGCAGCACAGTAGGGATACTCCAGCTCCCAGATTTCCCTGGGAGTCTAGTAGTGCCATTCCTGGTCTCTCCAATACAATTGTAGCCAGGAGAACTGCAATTGTGGTACATTGCAAATAGCTGATTCCTACATTGAGCTAAGCTTTGAGGGAGCTTTCCCAACAAGTGGGTTCAGTGTTTAGCCTACAGAAAACAGTCAGCCCACTGCTTTCCAGGCCTGTAATACTAACTGTTTATGACAGAACTTCTCTCTCCCCCCTTTCTTTCTCATCCCCACACAACACAGCCTGGAACCTTTATTATCCTTATTTTGGCACCATGTTGGTGTGTTCATCTATTTTGGGACAGCTAACAGTAAACTCAGAATGTGTGACTTCATTCCTTAGGTTACAGGAAACATGCTTTGTTTCTGCATAGTTACAGTGACATACAGTACTGAAAGGGAGATTCTAAGGAACATGAACACGTGCCTCACGGCTAGTTCACGTTTTTCATTCTACTAATGTAATTTTATGCAGATAACATTACTTCACCCCCCCAGTGCCTTTATGTGCTGAGGGGAAGTGACCTAAATGTGGATTGAAAGCAAAGGGTGCCATGCAGTCACAAAAGTATCACATTAAACGACGACTTGAAGAATCTCTGATAGTGTTGTCAGCTTCTAGGAAATGGGTGTGGTCAACCTTCCTGTTTTTCTCCTAGCAGAAGTGAGGTTTGGGCAACCAGACGGCTGAAAGCAGAGGCCACCAGCTGTGAAAGTGGGCTGGACAGTCCGTGTGTTTAGAGCTTCAGACTGGACTGGACTCTTGGAGAGAAAGGAATGTTCCCCACTAGTGTGACCTGAAATGCCACCACAGGACACACACAGTTATCGAGAAACAAGGCTCATATGGGGGACAAAGAACAGGACACAAGGTTGTGTCAACAGCAAGGTTCCAATGACCGATGTGCTGGGTAGTTTGCCGAGTGCCTGATGTATTCAGACTCAGTTTTGCAAATTAAAATATTTGTATTTTAAGCTAAAAATAATACAGGTGTCGTATTTGCTCCTTCTAAAAGAAAGTCACTTTCGGCTTTTCCCGTTTAGGGGTCGCCGCAGCGAATCGTCACACTGACGACTCGCATGTTGACATTTGGCACGTGTTCTACACCGGATGCCCTTCCTGACGCAACCCTGATTCGAACCCGGGTCGCAGCGGCGAGAGCCCTGCGCCTTAACCACTAGCCCGTATTTGCTCCTTCTTGTTTTGTTTTATTGTGGATGTATTCTTGTAGGTGGCACTAAGGTGAGCATGATTGCACCAGGCCTGCACTTCTGCCTGCTTCTGTTTTATGGCTATAGCAACCAAGCACTGCATCCAGCTTCTGCTAATCAGTTTGACAGCAAATGCGTGGGCTCACTTGATGCTAAAATACAAATCAGGTTGATATAGAAGACTGCACCATTTTCTGTCAGCTATGTTGTCACAAGCTGAAATGGCACAAGCATCACTGAAATGTGTAAGGATGTGGTGACAACAATATGTTGTTTAAGATCAATAAAGCTTTGTAAAGTCTGGTTATTTACACCTCGAGTCAGGTCGAAGTTGTTTGGAGCTACACTTGGGATTATGTGATGCCACCAAACCCTGTGAACTGATTAACAATGATGACGGTGTAAAGTGTCCCACCCTAACAGGTATGGTAAAGCTAACAGCCGGGTGAGGGAGCTGTCACATCAGCCCAGTTTGTTCACACCCACACAGCTTGAGAGCAACTCTAATTGGAAAACATAAATGTAAGCAGCTGTGTGGGTGGACCATGGGTGTGGAGGGACTTTGAGGCCATGCTCACCAGTGTAGGTTTTGATTTATAGTTCAGTGTTGGATTTCACCACTGCAACGCTAGACATGTATTGTACCGTCTCCCCACAGCTGGTTACATCTGGATAACTTCTATCTCACTTTGTCCTATTAATAAACACGACACAGCAGCAGCACAATTACTGTGTTTACAACCATTCACTGTAATAAAACTCGCCAAGCAGTCAGCAGTTCAATCTTTGATTTGAGTTTTATTCGTCTTTCTGGATCTTTTATTGATGCTGGGACAATCAAAACTCCCCCTAGGAAAAGTAAAGTATCCAGAGGATGAATTGATGGTGCTGTAAGGTCACTATCAGTAGCTAGCCATTGTGTGTGTGTGTGTGGGGCTTGGTTGTTTTCACTCTCGCCTGCTGAGAGTGAGATTGAGGAGGAGGTGGGGATGGAGAATGGCTCGGTGTCTGCACTCAGAAGATGTGGAGCACATTCTGTTTTTGTGAGAACTCATCCAGCCGTGCTGGACCGCCTGCCAAGCTGTGCTCTTTAATGGCCATCTTAACAGGTGTCTCAATTAGACCTGTGCCAAAACATACTTGAGACTCTTCCCCTTTGCATTTACTGTGAATTTCTTTGTCCTTCAAAGTTTTCTTGGACATAGAGTAAGAATATGGTTACTGAGAAAAGAATAACATGAGCACAGAGGCCAGACAAAGTTAGCAGAACTTTATTTGATGATTGTGGAATGTGTACATTTTAATTGATCACATTAGGTCAAAGATGCAGCTTCTCCCAAGCTATAAAAATCCATTAAGAAATCCAATCCCTCCAAAACAACAGGCTCTAAAGATTGTTGGGCTGAAAATAACTCTGTTCAGAGGAAAACACCTTAGCATTTTGAGAGGGCCCGCAGTCTGACACCGAAGTCAACTAAAAGAGATGGATACTGCGCTTATAATTGCTTTTGCTAATTCATCTCATGTGCACAGCTCTCTCCACCCATGTTTGATTACTTAAACTGTATTGATGTAGGACTGGACTGTGATTTTTCTCTGCCAAGATGTAAAATTCAAAGCAGTATACTGCTTAATGTCCCCTACACTTTCCACTCTCCGGAACAAGTGTCTTGATTGATATTATTTTTATGCCGGACACAGCGCAGCTTTATTTGACAGGGAGCTGAAATAAAGGCAGCTATGTCTTATGAGTTTAATGTTGCTTGACAAGGCAGCGACTGCATTTTATTCTTGTAATATACATGAGATCTGAGCTGTTTTTCCTCTGTGCCACTGTCTACTATGAATAATTCTTTGTTGTAACTGCATTCAACACATCTTCCTATGATTGCTGAATTATTTGGTTGGTAGAGCTCATTTGTTCATACTGCCCAGGGAATAGAAATTATGAATAATTTTGTTGATGGATGTTTACCCACATAAATGAACACATCAATTTCAGATCAGGAGGAGCCTTACACTCTGCGGTGGCTGCAAATGGACTTGGTTTGCCCACGACTTCTGTGTTGATGTGCTTTAAGATTGGACAGTGATAGGGTTAAAAGCCATGATGACCCATTGAAAAGCCAATCCAATTTCTCAGGAGTAGACTCACTGCTCTCAACTAATTTCAGCTCTACATAATTGCTGTTGACACTATTCTATTGCACTGTAAATAAGGTATCACGCAGATTAATATTTGCTTATTATTCTCAAGGCATTGCCTGCATAGAAAACCACTCAGCACTGATTTGAGCTGCAAGGACAAACAGCACCTTATGTTTTCTGTTATCTACTCTTTCACTACTGTGTCCATATTCACATAGTAACTAAAGTTCCTCTGTGAATTTTTCTTGTAAACCATGTTACTGCATTCTGTGTATCCTTGAGGCCTTAAAGGTGTGGAGTGCATTTCGATCCTAATATAACATTTACAGAGATGAGTTTTCTACTCGTGCATTTTTTGCATGTTTACTTGCCTGCAGCTGTCGTCCTGTTCTCTGCCTTTGCTGGGGCACTGCGGTGCTTCTTAGTGTTACCACAGACATCAACAGCATAGTGTGAAACAGTTGTAGGACTTCTTATTGCGTCTTCTGAATTTTTGTGTGTGTACAAGAACAAACAAGACAAGGACAAACATTGCTCCATACTGGTACTATTGGTACAAAAGATCCTGCACTTCTCCTTCACTAAACCCTTGTTTCAGGCTTTGTTCTGTCACTAGTGATCTGACACTTGAGTATTGTGCAGTGGAGTGTGTGGAAAAGCATACAGCAGTCAGTAGCCTGGGTTTTTAGTCCCAAGTTATCTTTTTTGTTTAACTGTGATTATTATCCTTCCTTTGACTATCAAGGTCTCTGCTAAAAAGAGATTTTATAAATTCCTTATCGCATCCAGCCATTATGTGCTACACAAGGTCTGTGGGTTTCTTGTAACACTTACTTTTAAGATGCCTGATATTAAAGGAAATGATCCTTTACTTACAGGATGTGCTTTGGCTTCCTTTAACAGATAAATATCGAAAGTGCTTTCAGAAATGGCTCACGCCTGTTTCCTGTTCACAGATGTAGTGCCGGTCATTTGTGCAGAAACCTTTGTCAGTGCAGAGCTTTAAGAAATGTAATCTCTCCCAGGTAGCTAGAAATTGGCTGTTCCTTTTAGCGAACTTTTATGCACTGCTGACTATCTGTTTCTGTGATGGTCACATCATGTACAATACCTAACGTGAAGGTCGGTGGTTTGGTTCCCATTCTCCCCAGTCCACATGTCGATATGCCTTGCAGGCGCAGCGCTTTGCAGGGACAGTGCCACCATCGTTGTGTGTGTGAGAGAGAGAGTTTGCGCCACAGATGGCTGCCTCGGTTCTGTACCGGAGACAAATTCCTTGTGTGTGTAACATACTTGGCCAATAAAAGTGATTGTCATTATCACCTTCAGTATGGCTCAGCCAGTTATAAGGAAGTAGTACTGTATACAAATATATTTATTTCAAAGCTTTTGTGTTAGTTTATTTTAACACTTATGTGTGAGCAGCAGCAGGATTAGTTTTTTGCAACATCAGTTTGAAGCCTATTGCTTCAGTTTTATCTGAAATTAATGTTGAAGCTGATTTTGAGCAGGATCAGGAGGTTGTGTGTGTGTGTGTTTGGTGGCCTGTAAGGCACCAGGTACCCCTTATTGGATATTCACTGTTGGGTTTAGGGACAAAGCAGCGGAGGATTTTGTCCTTTAAGTCCTATAACCTGCAAGGTGGGGCCTTCGTGGCTCAGACCTGTTTTCCATGACATCACACATGACACTGGTTGGATTGAGATCTGGGGAGTTTGGAGGCCAAGTCAACACCTTGAACTTTGTGTCATGTTCCTCAGACCATTCCTGAACAGTTTTTGTCATGCAGCAGGGCGCATTACCCTGCTGAATGAGGCCCCCACCACCAGGGAATGCTGTCCCCATGCAGGGTTTAGGTGTTGCGTGTCAAAGTAACATCCACATGAATTACAGGACCCAGGGTATTCCCAGCAGAACATTGCCCACAGCATCATACTGCCTCTGCCGGCTTACCTTCTTCCACTCCTCTGTTGTTCAGTTCTGACACTCGTGCACATTGTAGGTGCTTTCGGTGGTGGACAGGGGTCAGAATGGGCACTCTGACTGGTCTGTTGTTACACAGCCCCATATGCAGTAGGCTACACTGCATTGTGTGTTCTGATATGTGTTTGTCATAGCCAGTGGTTTTTCAGCAATTTGTGCTGTTATAGCTCTTTGGTGGAATCAGACCAGAACGGTTAGCCTTTGGCCCCTTCATGCATCAGTGAGTCTTATGCGCCCATGAACCTGTCAGAGGCTCACCACAAGGCCTGCTGATTTGGAGATGCTCTGACCCAGTCATTTAGACCTCACAACGTAGCCCATGTCCTCACACGTGCCCATTTTTCTTCCTGCTTCCAACACATCAACTTCAAAAACTGACTGTTCACTTGCTGCATAATATATCCCTCCCCTTGACAGGTGCTGTTGTAGTGAGATAATCAATATTATTCACTTCAGCTGCCAGTGGTTTTAATGTTGTGGCTGAAGATGAACTCCTGCAGAATCACCCATTTTAGTTGATGGTAGTTTACAGAAACAGGCTGTAAACCACATTTTATCATCGATAGCCTCTTCTGAACATCTATCCCTCTTACAAGACACCACATTATCAAATCTTAACTTATCTCCATGGAAACGGCAGTAACAAACAGTCCAGTCCTGTTCTTTCAGCTGTGCGGTGGATCTTTTTTTGTGATCTGTTTTTCTTTCACCCCACTTCACCTACTGTACAGAGAGGAGGAGTACAATGAATGGTAGGCTTTTTGTTGAGTGCGGAGGATCATACATTATAGTCTGTGTACCCTCAGGCGTTGGCAACAGTAGAAGTAGAACAAGGTTGTAGCTCAGTTACATGTGAGCTGTGTGCAACAGGACATGCTGGACCAAACACTGGCAACGTGGAAAGGTTTCCTGAACTTTAAACCTGACAGATGCATATTACAAAAACATTTTGTTGTTTTAACCCAACAGAAATATGATGAAATGAAATACTACACACCAACAGTGGTGCAATATTGTTTTTTTTTTTTTTTTTTACTGAAGACATTTTCATTAAGAGGAAAGGTCATTCACCTACCAATAGAAACATTATGTCCTCTTTACATTTTTCTCTAAGTCACTGCTACTGTGCACTTTAGGGAGACTCTCGGACAGTCCATTAAATTAAAGTGCAGAGGTGTTGGATACCTTTGGTGAGTACAGATACAAAAGTAGCCCGTCCTCTGTAGAGGGACATGACAGTGATGGAAATGCTTAGGATGGAGAGTGCAGCTTCCTTTAATGGCCCCAGTGGCCCTTCATTGAGGTCGGAAGAACCTGTTAGGGCTCTGCTGCTGGACAGAAATACTAATGAGTGCTCCAAGAGTAAAGAGGGGAGATAAAATTAGATGTCAGAGTTTAATCTTATTAGGTCCTCTCCCACTGACAAGCACCTTTAGCACAGGCTTCATTTTGTGTGTGTGTGTGTGTGTCAGGGAATGTGGGGGAAAAATGTAACAGGTTATTAATGAGATGGTATATTGGTAATGAAAACTCTGACAGTTACATTTGTTTTTACACTCTTGACATTTACAGCCCAAGTGCTGCTTTACTAGTTTTAACACACTGTTAACTTTATAGAAGAAGCTTCAGATTCAGCTGTTAAACTTACTGTCAAGGACATTACCCATGTGTGTGCGTCCTAACAACTGACTTTAAAAATCTGTCACCATGCTTGAAACCTCTCAAGCAATCACATTTTAAAGTATAAAAAAAAACAAAAAACAAAAAAAAACAACAAACAAACCTGAAATCAAGCGATGAGACAAAATATGTGTAATCACTTAATTTGGTGCAATAATCTGTAGCTGTGCTTGTATCTTGTGACTCACTGATGTATTAATATCACTGCTCATGTTTATTCATCAGTGCACATTAATTCTGTTCATCCCAGGACTTAATGCCAGCATGCTTTCATGTCTACTTATATAATGGTGTTTATTTCAGTGCTCCTGGCAGGGGGGCCTTGGGACTGGAATGCAAACTGTTTTAGTTGAATTGCCAGAGTTCAGGGTAAATCCCAAAGTCTTTCCCATCACTGTAAAACCACAACGCCTTTACATGTGTTGCACTTTATTGTAGTTGTTTGAGTTTTACTTATTGCAAATGGACATAATCTGAAACCTTAAAGTGATAGTTCAACATTTAAAATAGCGGCTTCTGGTTTCCTTTCTTTTGCTATTAATGTTGTCATCCAGCTTTTGGCAAGAAAGTGAGTAAGCATGTTTCCCAAAATGTTGAATGATTCTTTTTTTTTGGGCTGTACCATAATGTTGTTTTAGTTGACTGGGGTATTTTTTAAGCACCAGTTAATTAAAAGTGTGGATTAGGAATTTTCTGAAGGCAGAGTAATGCCAAAAGTAGGAAATAATTCAATTATTACACTGTATAAGAACCCATTTGGCCTATTATCTACAGGAAAGTGGAAAAAAAGAATGCTCCCCAGTATTCCCAGTTTTAGATTTTGTCATATTTTGAACTAGATGCTTATAAAGTGTTCTGTTTAATACAGTTTCTAAGCTCAGATTTGATTTCCCTCATTGTCTCAAAAGCAGTCATAAGCTGTTTTTGCACATGAACTCCAGACAGTGTCTGCAGATTCAGGTCCAGACTTTGTCTAGAGTTGCTCTTTCACACATGTAGCACACAACAGGAAACAGTCCGTGTCAGACTTGTTCTCACCTGCTGGAAATACTCTGTTTGGTTTATGCACGGGGAGCATGCCTGGGTAGAGCGTGCAGGAGTGGGGACATGACACAGTCATGTAGTCAGTTTATAATTTGGTCATAAACAACTGACTGTCTGTCTGACAATTCTAGCACTGGCTCTTAAGGACAGAAGTTCCTAGATCACATCGTGTCTCCAGCTAGATATTTTTGTTGGTGTCTTCACTGTAAATGACCTTTTTTTTTTTTTTTCCTTCACCATCTGATGTTGTATTCTTCTGGCTTCACGCCAGTCACATGAGAGAATGTCACCAACACACCCACTAGCTCCTTGTGAATACTCCGGACTATACGCTGTTGTATTCTCACATGGACTCACTCCAGCTCGCTGGGACATTACATGAATTTTGTACTAGGGAGCTGGCAGAGTAAAGTCTTTTTAAGACTCAGGTCGACTGACTCAGACATTTGTGTTCTCGCATGCATCTCCCCTGAGTAATGTCTAGAGAATTCCAGGGTTCCAGTGCATGTGGCCTTAAAGCGCTTTACAGTTAGCACTCCCAGTGATAGAACTGCCTCACCCTGTCGCTCTCCAGTTTCCTCCATCAGAAGCTCCTTTTACACTGCCCATTCAAGTTGGTATTATTGCACCAATTTTCTGCCATGTTGTTCTGCATAAAAGGTACCAAACCGGCTTCTATGTAAAAGGGGAGAGGAGGCCTGGGGGGTTGTGGGCTGTGGGCTGAGGTGTATGAAGCTTTGATGAAGTGTTGTTTCTGTGAGGTGCCACTGGGAGACTTAAATTTTACTTCTAAGAAACTGAATCTGTGACCACACTATGCACAACAGCTTTGACTTCAAATGATGTTGTAAATGTGCAGGACGAGCAAATCCTCTTGTGCTCATCCAGCATTGTGGATTTGAAAGCAGCAGCGTTACCAGTATGCTTTGTGTTTTATAGGTCATTCCTCTAATACTGGGATGCCAGTGTCTGTGTAAAAGGAACACAGGGGCAGCAATATGTCGGCTTTTTTCACTTCAGTGTAAATAGCAGTGTAAATAGGCAAAACCACGATAAACAAGGGCCAACTTAATGCCAATATGAATCTCTGTCTCACTCACACACACACACACACACACACACACACACAGATCAGCTAACCAGCCATAGATGCTGTTGAATTCCTTCACTAATGAGGATGAGCTCATGAAGGCATGAGAATCGACAATGTGTTTGGAGAGATTTTATCTCCCAACTCTTATAAGACTCTAATAGGGCAGCCTTTGATTTCCAGCAGACTGATCATAAAAAGCTGTTTGTTTCTGCCTCTAGCAGATTTACCAGACAAGTGTGATTAGAGGTTCATCATGTTGAGTACTGTGTCGATCACAGAGCAGACTGTTGGAACAAGTCTCCTAGAATTTACACTTGGATTGTCCTTGAAATGCCACATTTAGTATTTAGTTTCTGATTGTGTAATTTTTATGTAACACATCTGTAAACATGATGTGTTGAAAGAAATCTCTGCTGCTATTAACCCTGTGCACAAACAGAATTTCTTGTAAACTAGGCCACAGTGAATGTAGTCATTGCATAAGTAAGGGTGGGGCTGTTTGTCGTCTTTGAAGGGTGAGAGGTGTTGTAGGGCTCAAACTGTACAGCCAACAGTATAAGAAAGCATCTCTTAAACATTGCATCGTTAACAGACATTTTTCTACATGGAAATGTTTTATTCCATGAAAATATAGGAAATTTTATGCAAAAATGTGTTTAATCATGTAGAAAGTTGCTAAAAAAGTTGTAGTATTGCATAGATTTCTATCTAGTGCAGGCTTTTTTTCCTCTTTTCTCCACAAATGTGCACACAGGTAGATCTGACCCCAGAATTTTGTTATATTTTTTAATGTAGATATGCTTTTTTTTTTTCATCAACATGGTCAAGTTCAACTGGAAAAGAAACATTTGCCCAGTGACACAGAATTTAATTACTTATCACTTTGTGTTGAGTGATTTGTCCGATTTGAGCATCTGAGTGATTTAATGCCCCAACTCCATCTCTAAGACCACATGAATTACATTATTTGTCATTTTCTGAACAGGTTATGCCTTAAGACCTTTCCACTGAAGAACACTGTATTGAAATAGTGCAGTGGTTTTCAAAGTGTGCAGAGGGAGAGTGATTACAGAAACATCAATTAAACGGTTTTAAATATTAATATAAATGACATGTTACTGGAAGGATAATGAACAAAGTTACAGTGCCACCACTGCAGTCAGAATTAAGTAAATAATACACAGAAAAAACTTGGCTGTAGCACAAACATGGATGAACTGTATTTTTGAGGTTTTGAATAAGAAAACCCACTGAGACGGGTGCTGTGGATGATTCTTACAGTATCTTGCACTTGCCTAGTAAAGGCTGACATCAGAAGCTTTGGGAGCTGAATTTCGAGATTTTGGAAGCACTTAGAAGCTTGCATCCCAACCTGGGAGCAGCCAATTTGATTGATTGGGGTGACTGGTTCGGCGGGTAGAGCGGTCGGCTCCCAACCGGACGGTTGGAGGTTTGAATCACTGTGCCTGCAGTCCACGTGTTGAAGTGTCCTTGAACTGAACCCCAAGTTGCCCCTGATGGTTAGAGCTATTGGTGTGAGTTGGCGCCGCAGATGGCTGCCTCGGTTTTGTACCAGAAACAAATGTCTTGTCTGTGCAACATACTTGGCCAAATAAAGTGATTATTATCTTTATCCTTTTTTTTTCCCCCAGAGGAAACATGATGATTATCAAGACCAGCAGAATAATTTTTTAAAAGCCTCATCAGTAATGGATAAAACCTATCTGCCCTTTTAGAAAGTCATCTGTCTTATTGGACCTCCATCAAATTGCATGTGATAGCTAAGGGCAGACGCACCCAAGCCCACGTGAAAGAACCACCGGCGAGGAAGGCTGACTGCTGCGTCACCTCACGTCTGCTTTGTCTGTCAGGTTGAAAAAGTGGCACTTGAACACACTGCACAGACTATAGCTAACGGCTGACTAGCATGTCCGTTCTGTGCCTGCGTGACAGAAATAACTCCCTCTACCCACTAGGTGGCGGTATCTGTCTTCACCATTCAGAAAGGGAAAGAAGAAGAGCTGAATTGCAGAACTAAATACAGCAGGTCTCATTTGAAACAGCTGCTGTTTATAGCTGCTTCTAATCGAGAATATGTCTTAAATTGTAAATGGCACTGGCGTTCTCTGCCCTTGGTCTTTTGGTTGTGGAGGCAAAAGACAAGGCGAAACTGCACTAAATGGGTGAAATCATTGATACTACAGCGACAGGCTGAAGGGGCTTTCTCCGAACTGTTTTCTTCTCTTGGTCAGAAAGCCTTTCACCACAGTGCCAGCTGGTTGTAGTCTGCTCAGGATGGACCTATTCTTTCAGATGGCATCTGACTGCACCCCGAGGCTAACGTCCACATCTCACATAGCCGGTCAGTTCTGGCCAGGTGGAGAAGTGAGAGTATTCACTCATAGACCAGATGGTTCATGACCGTTCTTTTTCTTTTACCACAACAATGCATTTTTCTTTTGTCAAACATGAATGTGGAGAAAACAAAAACCATTTAACTAAATAAAGGGTAAATATCCATGACTTAGCTTACTGGGTCATGTTGTCTGGAAAACCATATATCTTGATTGTAGGTCTGCTTCTAAAATGTATTGATTTTTCTATAATTGATTATGATAGTCTGTGGCTTTGGCGTTTGATCTAAGGCCTACACAGCTGTATTTGTGTGCTGTCTTGTGCTTATGTGACTTGACCGTTACAGCAGTATAAAGACTTAGCTGTGGAGAGTTATTCATGTGAGGACAGCTCTCATTGACCCGTCAGCTAACAGCCAGCTCTGCCAGGACACAACCTTTTTTTTTTTTACACACTCCCTCATTTACTAATCAGAGACTCAAGGAGGGCAGAGAATATAATAAACTCATGTTTGTTTATATTTATTAGTAATTCAGTTATTACTATTGTAATCTTGTATAGACAGCAAGAAGCATTTTATTTGCTCGTGCATTTAGTATTTGTCTTGGTACAACATTGACATTTATGGTGTATCTACAAGTTACTAGGTACTATAATTGTCATAGTGTCTGTGAACATTCAATCTGCACTAGTGTCTCCAGCCAGTAAACATCATGCTTCCCTGACATGTAGGCATCCTTTCATTAGAAATCAACAAGAAACTTAAGCTAAGTTTGATCAAATGTGACTGATAGTGTAGCAGCACTGCAAAGATCTGCCATCATCCCTCACCTCGCAGCATGCACACTCTGTCATCTCGACATCGCCATCATTCAGATGGAATTAGAAATACCGCCTCTCTTTTGAAACAGGCTTGCTCACAGTGCTTATATAAACACATATCCTACATTTTAAATGTTTCTTTGTGTGTGTGTGTGTGTTGCAAATCAGCGGTTGTATTTATTTCTCCCAAGAGCACCTGGAACTTGGATTTAGTATCACCCCCTGAGCACTGCTGAAATTTAAGTTCAGGAGCAGTGGAGGGCAAATAGTGGAAATAAAAGCAGAAGCCGTGACGATGGCTACACCTTAAGTTATGGGTTGCTATAGTTGAAAAGGTGCTGGTCTTCCAAGTGTTATTGGGAATGTGATACCTGTAGGTTTCAAAACAGTCAAGAAGAGACAATGAGGGAAAGCTAAGTTTCAAAATGATTGAGTTCCGGTTCATGGAAAAGTGTAGAAAAAGAAGTGAAGCAGAGAAATGTGCTTTTCTTTTTTCTTTTTTTTTTATCCGAGGCAAGGTCAGGAGCAAAGAGAAGGGGGAGAAGTAGAAGTGAAGGGGTTTGATTCAAGATAAAGGTCCTCAGGTTTTGCAGCAATACAGTCTTCACCTGAGGGTGAGGGTTATTTCATCAGAGAGCCACAGTGGTGCAGGAATTGTGCAGGGTGACTGATAGCAAGGTTGTAGGAGTGGGAGAACTAATCACCTGCAAACAGCAGAACACATGGCAGGAGGTAATCTGGTGTAAGCAGATGTGTTTTTTGCAGTGCAGATCAACACGAAGGAATAACAGCTCATTAAATGAGCTCTAATATTGTCAGATAAAGGGCACAAAGAACAGGCAGTGTGCAAAAGCTCATAAAAGACGCTTTTAAAGCCTTTTAGAGTGTCTGGTGATAGAGGCGTGATAATCACATGATATTTAATCATGCCCAGAAAAGAAAAACATGGCTTTTGTGCACTGTAACCCTCTGTCAGCTATGAAAGATGTAACTATATTCAGTCAGTTCTATGCTAAGCAACAGAGAACGATAAGTAGAGAAAGAACTGAACAACGGTCGCTCTAACCACGATGTCACTTCTGACTCCTTATAGAGAGAAGTCTTTTGAGGTGTTTCTCAGCTGTACTTTCTGCTTAAATGTCACCACCAATGTCTCAGCATCCAATTTAATACACTTTTTTTGTCAACATCATTAAATATACTAATCTAACTTTTTCAGAACATTTGGGGAAATGTGGAACTGTGCAAGAATCATCATGTGTTTGCTGTGTAAACACAGTAAATGAACGGTGCCAGTAGCTTGTTGGAAATAAACCCCATGTTGATAAATAGTTTTACCTTGTAAGGCTTTATCAAAGTAGTATTTTATTCCTACATACTTCTGATGCATTTAGACAAACATCTGTGTCTTTCTGTGCAATGTAAAGGCTAACAATTGTCAGTAGGAAGGGGAGACAGAATGACCAGTGTAGGATAATTAATGAATGGGGGAACAATGAGGAGAGAACATTTAATGACTAAGTGCAGTTTGGACGACAGGAGAACCAGCTGTGCAAACCCATTTTCAGGTGTGAAGGGGGCAGTTCAGTTGCTTTGCCCTGCTTTGAAAGAAACTCTTGGCTATGTCCGGGTGCCACTGTGGCAGTCTGTGCCCCTGTCCCACCAGTTCACCGCACCAAGTACTTAGACTCCAGTCTAAACAGCTCGCTGGGTTGTTTTAGGAGGCTGTATTGCTTTTGCCTGCTTAAGTCTCACTTTCTCGATTTAGCTCAACTCAATGTACAAATGAAATATGGTACTGTAGTGCCCTACATCCCCTACAGCCCCTAAATCAAATGCAATTAAATGTCAAAACTGAAAGGAAATGTGCCATTGATTGATGTGTCCGTAGTTCAAGTGCAGTAATGGCCTCCTCCTCAAGTGGAATATTGAAAATCTACATGCTTGGTTCTTGGCATTCATGGTTCCACATGGAAAACAGTTTCAAGTTGTTCTTTTTGTAGCCCTCGGCTCTCTTTCCCAGTTTGTGTCCAGATATTGTTTGGCTCTATGTAAAGCATAATTGTGTCAACAGACACAGTAGATGAGACACCAGACCTTTTGATAAGTGCTTTCCCACAAGGTAAACTTGGCAGACGAAGAGGGAGCAAGCATGCAAACAAACCAGTAGACAGTAATTTTCCACCGTCTCTTACATTTTAATGAGGTTGATGGATTAATGCCTCACTTTGTTAAAAGGCCACTCGGAGAGCTCCAGTTAAACCTGTTCTTCTCTATCAGTGGCCAGCTTATCACGTCACTAATGGTCACTTGCAAGTCCTGACCCCTCTGCTTCCACTTCATTTTTTCCATCTAAATGTCATTGTCGTAGATGGCCGCTTTCTCCCAGTGGAAAGTAGCCAACTCCCACAGAAACATGGGTCATGAGAGTAAATGGTTGAACACATAAGCTCTTAAGTGTTGTTTCTGATTGCCAAATGGCAATTGAGCTCCCTGGTAGGCACTTAGCACGGCCAGAATGGTCTTCGTGTGTTGAGTGAGGCAAGTGTGTGTGCATATGTTTGAAACAGTTGAGCTATTTTTAATGTCAGGTGACCTTTGTCCCTGTGTACATCTTGGAACAAATTTAAGGTACGGCAATAGACTCGGTTGTTTATGACCAAATTACAAACTGGCTATGTGACGGCACATACCTAGGCACTGCCCTGCATAAACCAAACAGAATTTCCAGTAGGTGAGAAAGCGCCTGGCACGGACCATCGCTTGTTGTGTGCTACATGTGTGAAAGAGCAACTCCGGACAAGTTCCAGGCCTGATTCCACAAGCAGTGTGTGGAAACAGCAGTTGATTTCCTTCATTGCTCAGTGTTACAATTTCCAGATGTTTGTGAACATGCCTTTTTTTATCATATGGCTATATTTTAAGGCGAGGACCATAGGAGAGAGATCTAGTTTCTTAGTGGACCCGGGATTGCGAGGTGCATCCTCAGTAACAGTTTGTGCTTTAAACTGTGCTGTTATCTTTGAAAACATTGGTTGACTGCCTGAATCGACTATCACTGTTTTGTTTCTAAGTACGTTTTCACTGGTGTTAGCATTATTTAGAGTTGCTTAATGGACACTGCCATGCTCCGTCCCTGTCTGTGATTAGTGTCCTGCCTCCCAGGCTCTTATCAGGGCACACACAATGCACCACTGCCTGCTCTTGTTCTTCTCTTCTTCACAAAAGGGACCGTTGGCTCAGCTAATGCCTCTCAATATCAGAGTTTTATCCCATTTTTCATCCTGCATTTTCTCTTCAGACTTGCTCCTCAGTGGATTTACACTCTCACTCACAAAGACACACACCACCTCTGAGCTGAATATCACTGTAACGTGTCTTCCCTCTTGGTTATTGCCTCTGTCCGCTGGCTTTGTGTGTATGGCCTTTTGTATCATTGCATTTACTGTGATTACATGAGAGCAGAGGAGGCTGGGCGACTGATCTTTGGAGTGAAGGAATGGTGCAGTACACTCTGCAGCACCTAAGCTCTACATCAGCCTTTGCTGGAATGTGTAACATCCCTGTCTGATGGCAAAAATGCATGTAATTATTTCTTGTTTTTTATAAAACGTCATCAGTTTGCGCTGCTCATAATAGTTTAATGCTGCACATCTCGAGTCTGTGTGCAGCGGTAATTTTGTTTATGACTCTCAGTTGAGCGCCATTTCCCCATTTTCTCTTTAGTGAAAATGTTAATTAACAGCTCAGAGCATATGGAGCTGTTAACATCACCAGAGTACCTTCATAGATGTTTGATTGGTTGGCTGATGAACACAGTATTTAACACTGAATGGAAAAGCTCATGTTTTGCAACTAAGGTTTTTTTTTTTTTTCTTACACAAATAATCTTTATTTCAACCAAATAATGAATCTGTAACACCACATTTAAATTGACAGCGATTTAAAGAAGGTAGATTTGTATATTTGAGAGCCACCACCTGTGTGGTCTTTGTACTTGGTTAATCATTTTAATTATTAATGGATTATCCAAGATGACTCTTGTCTAATTGTGTAATTGTTGTAGCGCTCATCTCCCTTCTGAAACTTTTATGATGTGGAGTGTACACTACCTGTTTCTGTCATTTTTACTGCATCGGGTGCTGAGTATTACTGAATACAGCTTTTTAATAGGACAGTATTGTACTGTTGTGTTTTACACACCGTTTGGACTAACTGCTTTTCTGTGTTTAACTATTCTGTAGAGGTTTAGTGGTAGCGTTACAGTGGAGCCTTTTGTTTGAAGCTCTTATCACATGCAAAGGTATATATCAGAGTACAGAGAGGGAGATTATCTTATCTGGTAGCTGACTTCATTTTCTTGTGTTTTTAGGTGTTTGGTGATTATTATCACTTCCGGCATCGTGCAGTGGTGAAGAGATCGCTGTCAAATCACAGGTTGACACAAGTCCGTCTGGAAAGAGATCCCAAGGTAAGACGTTTATTTCGGGGGCTATGATTAATGGCCGTGTGTTCATGGTGGTGGATGATTTGTATTGATTTTTTTTTTCCATGCTTTACTGTGGGGAGAAATTGTGTGTGGTGTGGGGGGGCAGACCAAAGTAGTAATTATTTTTGTTATGTTTTGTCATTTTTGGTGAAAATATGATAGTTTGGAGCATACTGACTTTACAGATGGATAGCGGAGAGGTGTGGGGGAGTAGGGTGTGGGGGTGGTTTGTGAAATTTTTATGATACAGTATTTTCACTATGAAATTGCAAGTAATATAATTGTGACAAATTTAAAAAAGTCTTCTGAAGCGCTTGCAGATGATAGGACTGAAAAGTGGTTTTTAATATTGACTAATACTGACTTTTTAATATTGGAGGCTGTCGATGTACAACACTTGGGTTGTTTTACTTTGAGTTCATATGTAATCCTTATGCAAATGACCTGAACATTGGTGAATGCTTCACAACTCATGGTACAAATGTTCAATATTATAACTGGTTCAGTGTTATGGCTTTTATGTGATGATATTAAACTTGATTTTTTTTTTTATTAGAACTGTATGGGGGGTTATCAGTTTAAGTCTCAAGCTGTTTATTCTAAGATGAATCTAAATCTTTTCATCCCTTTAATCTAAAGTGATGTTAGGTTTGCATTCAGTCACCACAGCTTGTGACTGAATGTAGTGCAGATGAGAAGCAGAGTAGAGATAAAGAATCAAACCTTCATTTGTCACCATCTGTGTTTTGGCTGTCTCAGATGAGGCACAGCATCCACATTAGCTGTTTGTCCTTTTACCTGAGTGGTCGGAAGTGAGCCCATGCTTCCCCATGGATGCTCCCCAGCTACAAAGCCTCCTGTGAAAATAGTTCCTCCTCTGTGTCTGATCCAAATTAAAAATTTCACATTTCATGTTTTCTTGCTGTTTTGCAAGAGAGTTTGAGATTAGTTTGAAAATGTGTCTGTGTCCTACCCTGTTGGGAAGGACAAAGACAAGAGTGTGAAATTAGCATTCATGGCATGGTACAGAGCATGTGGCTGAGACAGAGCATGTATGAGCACTTTGAAAGGAACTTGTATCAGAAAACCACTGAGTGAAACAAATTGAAAACTATTAACAAGAAGAAGAATAGTTTTAAAGGCCTTGGGACCTTTTCCAAGTCTACTTAACTAACCTGTACATAACTCATTGGTTTTCTGAAGAGTGGTTGTGAAGCTCAAGTCTGACCTTCACCATATTGGTAACGCTTCACTCCGCCTGTTACGGCTAATCCAAAAATGGGAAAAGGTGGAGCATGAGTGGAGCTCGCTAGACAGCTAGCAGCTAGCCACCTAAGGCAGGGCCCTCCTGCGTCAGTCAAAGCTGCCACACTCTTAATTATGCATAACCTTTACTCTCAATGTAATATAAACAGGTGTGTTATAAAAATTCACCACCCGTGCAGTTGTCATGGAAGGGGAACTTAGCTATAGAGAACTGTTTTCGTACCAGGCTGTAAGTAAATCATGTTTTTTTTTTTTTCTTGCTGTAAAGATGGGCACTTTAACAGTAGTGCCTATGGGGACTGACTGCCTTTTGGAGCGAGCCTCAAGTGACCATTTGAGGAGCTGCAGGTTTTGGCACTTCCGCACTGGTTTCAGTTCTCAGCCTCGGAGGTTGCCTCTTGGCGAAATACTAAAATTGCTAAATAACTCAACATTGGACATCAAAATAGCTTCTGGCTGTGGACAAACTATGTCACAGCTTTACATCAAGGGTTTCCTATTATATTTTGTGCACTATTCTTTACTGTTGTGTGTAATAAATGTAGGTTAGGGTATTGTTATGTGTGGAGAGTTTGGACTGAGTTTAGACAGCCTCTCTTCAGTCCTAGCAACATGAAAAGTTTAAATGTCAGTTTCTGTTGACGGCAGTACTTCTGAGCAGCTGTAGCTGTTAAATGTTACTGAAACAAAAACAGTCACTTTAATAAATAAAAAACAAAAAACCCAGAGCAGCCTTTCTTGCATTGCTCACTGACACTCACTGTCATGTGGAAACAATTCATTGGAACTGCTGGCTGCAGTTTATTTGTTTGTGTTCATCCATGGTTCACTGACTGACAATGCTGTCACAGCAGCAGGAGAACGATTAAAGGAGCGTAGTGGGGGGGCATACCCAGAGCACCCACAATGGCTTTTAGCAGGGCTTCTCAAAGTCTGGACTCCGGTCCGGATCGGCAAGTCAATGCGGACTCAGCCCACACCTCCTATTAGAAACGCAATAATACAATATAGTGAAGTGTATGTTTACTACTTTGAATTTTTTTTAATACTTATCAATAAATTTAGTTTTGTAGAATCTAGACAGTTTGGCGATCATTACAGTGATAAGTCTAAACATAATCATTTTCCTGTTAGACATTGTCATGGCAACTTTGACGGCCAGCGAGCGTTTGACGTTTAATGTAAACTAAGTTAGCTAACGGCTAACAAGCGTTCATGTCTGTTTTGTAGGCACGAGAAAGCTTTTAGGTGATAAGCAGGTTTAATAAAAGTCTTTTGCTTATCCTTAATCATTCTGGACATTTGACATCGAATAGAAATCAGATTCAGACCATTGAATAGTAAGTTTAAGAATGCCTGGCTTATAGTGAAAAACTGATCTGAAATAACTCTGACTTTATACAGCCAATAGTGATTGCTTGACTCTGTTGCTGATTCAGCAGAATGACTCATGCACCTCTGCTCTGTCACCGACTAGTCTTTGGGTTCTTTGTCTCCACTGATCTGAGCTCCTTTCTGTGTTATACCAGCTGTTGAGAGTAGTGAGAAAATGTTTCACACCACTTCCCATTTCTCAGCTTTCTCACACCACAGTCTTTTCTTCTTTGTGTCTCTGTAAACTCTAAATTTAGATCAACATTTGTACAATTCTGTTCTGTCATTTTGGTAAATGGAGAATTTCAACTACAGTTATAGTTATTTAGAATAGTCTCCATATAAATCTGCATAAGTGCAACTATAGGAGCATTATATACATGAAAACTAATCTGCTCCCATAAAACAAACCATTGATGGTGTCTGCCTTAAGGTACCACTGGCCATGCAGCTCCACAGCTCCACAGCACAGATGCATACAGTACTGGGATTAGAGGCACTTCTGCTGAGGTTGTTTGCGTCCATTTTAGAAACAGTCCACCTCCCTCTTTGGGTTTCCTTTAACGCTATGGCTTCTTTTCCTGTTGTTGAATTCTTTTTTCCCCTGCATCTCAGGGAAAGTTGAGCGCTACAGGTCCAGATCCTCATGGCTGTTCAGTCCATTTGTCAGCACCTACAGGAATTTTGCAAGATGTTAGTTATTACATGTTTTTATTCAATCAAGGGAGCTTTGAAAATATTACAGTAACTTAGTGTTTACAAAATCCATGTGGTTTTTGTGTATCACACTTTCTTCTCTAAACATTAATGCATTTCTGTAACTGTGCTCCAATTACATCTGAAGCCAGCAGATTGCGAATTTGATTCGCATTCACATCAGTGGCACAGCTTTTCTAAAAACATTGCAGAAGTAGTTCTAAGAGGAGAAATTTTGAATCTTAGAGAGACTGCCTCTGGTTGAAATGAAGCCTAAACAAAAGGCTTGGTAAACTCTCTTTGAACAGTGTCTAATTACTGTCAAATGCACCTGGACCTCTGCCAGATCTCAGACCAGCTAACACAGACCTGCTAATAGGGTCTATTGAAGATTTAAAGCATCGGCCTATCTGCTACCTCCATGACTTTGACTGTCTTTGTTCAGTTGTTGCTTTGTTTGGTTCTGTGGGCACTTTGCTTTGTGTCAGTGCTTTTGTTTGGTTAGTTAAAAAACAAAGAAGTAATAGGACAGACTCTGCAGAACAATGAGTGGATCCAGAAACAAACCCAACTATCGTTTGTTTGACTCTGGTGGAGGCTTTTATTTTTATTTTCATTATTATGGCAAGAATAGTAGCAGCTGTAACATAAAAAAGCTTTAGCATCAATATATAAATGACCAAGCTACTAATCTGTACTATAATTGGTATTAGGTTTATGATAATGGTGCTTCATTTGAGATCTCCATTTGGCTTTAGAGCGTGGATGCTGTGTTTGTATAATGAAGAAGGACAAAGCAGCGAGTGAGCAGAATGAGTAGAGCGGGGAGTCTGTTTCTCGGACTGATAGGACCCTGCACCTAAACACAAACCGAGCAGTCTATTTGTGAGCATTAGTTCTGCACTGGGTCGGTCTGGGCGTCTGAGATAGAAGCAGTTTTTTATTTTTATTTTTATTTTATTTTCAAAGCCCATTTATAATGAAAGTGCTGTTTGCCAACTTCTGGGGTGCTGTGTTCTGTCACAGACTGTTAACGAATTTCAAAAGACTCTTCACATGAAAATTGCAAACTAGAAAATGGAAATGTTTATAGTGACACTCCTGCCAAAAATAGGATATCTGTTCAGTATGAATTATTAATTTGGTGGTGAGAAATATGACTTGTATTGTTTCTTGTTCCTGTTTATTCTGGATATAAGGATTGAAGAGAAAAATTTGTTGGAACTGAGGACTTTTATGTGTCCAAGTCCAATTCCATAGTTTATTTTACAGGATAGACACTGACATGCAATTTTTCAAATGGCTGGAAAAGTATTATAGGGAGATGCATTTCCCTATCCACTGATTAAAAAGAGACCACTTCTCATCTGTATTAAAAAACACAGCACTACTGATGGAAATTGGCCAAGTTTAGTCTGTACAGTTGTATGATTTACAACTGATCAACGTGCTTTATGATTAACTTTACAAAATGTGCATACTGAAATTATGTACTGCTTCCCACAGGAGAAGTTAAAGCGTTTCTACTGCTTTCAGGAAGTTATTTTCCCCAAAGTCGACTGAATCTGCATCGTCGTCTGGGTACAAAGTTTATGACACCACTAATCATTTGTCTCATTTCGTTACGACTCGGACTAAAGCAGTCTTCTCTAATTCATGAATTGGTGGAAATCATGCCTTTGCTATGTTTTGATGGACATTTCCAGTAACTATTAAGATGACTGCCTGCTGAAATTAGCTGGAAATAACTGGTGTTACTGACAACAGTGATTGTAGCTACTGTACTGGCATTAATCAGCATGATTGCTAATACAGCTATGATTGAGTAGTCATGTTATTATCCACCTTGCCTGCTGTTTCAACCTGAATGGGACGTGTTTGTCACTGCCGTTACTGTTGTCACCTAACAAGAACAGTTTTTTAAATGTTCATATCACAGTAAGACCTTTGAGAGACAAATCAAATGTTTTAGATTCAGTTAATGCAGTCCTAATTTTAAATGTTGGCATAATTTTCTGTCAGAGTTGTTGTACCAGTCGTTCTAGTTAGACCAAGTAACACTTTGTATAGAGCTCAAGTAGGAATAGAAGCCGTCACATTGTCAGGGAGGTCACAAACAAGATTGCGGTGTACACCATGTGTTGCAGTGATAATGAGAAAGTTTAAGGAGCAGATTTGATGCAAGATGAGCTACACAATGCAGCCAACAGTCTGTTGCTTTATACCTTATACATAACTTCCTGTGTTGCTTCAGACAACAAATATTGTGCAAACATTGCATTTTTTCTTTCTCTTTTTTTTTTTTTTTTTTTTTTTTTTTAAAAATAATCCTGTCATGTTTGAACAGCATCGGCATGGAGATGTTCCAAAACAGAGACTTCCTCTGTGAATGTGTGAAAACCAGATTTCATGTGTGGTAGAAAAGCAGATCAGCAAACACAAGAGGGGAAGTCACATACACGCTACCTTATAACACAAGAGGAAATGTCTTGTTTCTGCAGTATCTGACTGTAAATCACATGGGTTACTATAATGGATTGGGTCCCTGCATCCATACATCTGTCTGACTGTAGAGATCCTCCCAGTCAATACTGGCATTTTTTTAAAAATAGAAAGCCAATAATAAAAACTGTCTGAGAGATGCACTTCAGCAACTCCCTTTCAGTCTCTAAACTGTCCTGTCAATTTTCCACCCTGTCTCAAGCTAATGAGATGTAGTAATTATATCATATCAATTGTATCAGGACTAGGTTTGTCACACTCGAGGGATGCGAGTAAAATGTTCTCCATATGACTTGGCTTAAAAAAAATGCCGGTGTTGATAAAATACAATGGAAAATATTCTGGGTACTGAATTGTCATGTCCACTTTGTAACTGTTTCTGAATACTTGCACTTTTTGCACCTCCTTGATTTATCGTCTCATTGTTGTCTGCAAGGCAGTTTACAAGAATGATATACAGAGGCAGTAGGACGCAGGCATATGTTTTTCAATGCGGTAGATAAGATTTATTTTCTGTTTCCACAAGTAAAAGTCCCCAGGCTGACAACACCAGCTCGAAGAAAAGGTTTATAATGCCATTGTGTAGTTTTTTTAGACATGCTTTTAATTTATATTCTGAGCATGTGAAGTAAGGAAGCTGTCAGATTCACAGTTGGGTGCAATGATTTCTGTTGGCTTTTGGCGTCCGAGTGTCTTTGTCAGCAGTAGTTCTTAATGTGTCAGGGTCAGGGTGAAAAAGAAGTCAGCCAGTTTTATGTGTACTGTACTGTAAACTGCCACAGCTGCACCTCATGGGGCTGACTTAATCTTCCTACTAAGAATCGGATGAACCCTGGTGGAAACGTCTCCTCCACTTAGCTGGGAAGGGAGCGACACTAAACACGCACAAACCTCTCTGCTCTTTGAAGTGAAATAGTTCCATTATGCCATTTATGTAATGGTAGCATTGAATTGGCATCGCTTCAGAGTAACAGCTAATGTGACCTTCATTACTACTTTCCTTTTTTATTTTTTTTAAACTCTTGTGTCTCTAGTGATCTGCAGAGGCAGAGAGAGAGGTGTGCTGTGATTTGGTAGTCCTTCACATCAGGTGCTCCGTCCTTGCGGCAAGCGGTTGTCTGTCTTTCTCCTCTGACATGTTTTTTTTTTTTTCTGTTCTGTTCTCATCTACCCAGGCATCTTACTGTACAGCAAGCACAATTATGCCCAGGGCGTAAGATGCAGGCTTATATTTTCACTGTATGCATTCTGCTTCTGTCAACACTTTCTTCAGCAGCTCACACATTATGACAACTTACTGCAGACTGAGTAACGGCCGCGTTGTTAGACTTGTACTGTATCTGTACAGTACCTCTGTATATATTGATAGTGTGCATATATGCTTACCCATAAGCATAACAATCCTGGTGCATCTCATGTTATACCAACTCAGAAATTTTAATTAGTCTGCAGCTCCTTGGGAGTTTTTCAGTGAGTCTCATTAATCAGGTGTCTGCACTACCCCTTTGCCTCTAATCTCACTTTGTCTGTAGTCATCCTACTGAGAATTGGGATATGTATTAGTTCGTTTGACATGGTGACCCCCATGGGCAGCACATAATTATTTCTTCTTTTTTTTTTCGTTTTTTTAATATGACAGTGAGTGATACCCTTTGTAGCTGGAGTCTGTATTGGTGAGCATCACTTCAGCTTTTTTTGGCATTACTAATCTCTTGGTGTTGTCATGCACTTTTTGTTTAGGTCATTTGGGCAGAGCAACAGGTGTCCAAACGAAGGAAAAAGAGGGATGTCTATGCAGAACCATTAGATCCCAAGTTCAGAGATCAGTGGTACCTGGTGAGTGTATATACAGAATCATCATTGAATAAGAGTGTGTTGAGACTGATTTGTGTGTGTTTCTGTGGGACATGACTTAGCACTGCACACCGCTTGAGCTTTTTATCCCCCTAAAGTCAGTACAGGTAATTAAATGTGTGGCTGTCGTGTTTCTCCTGAGTCATAAGACAAGTCTATGTGAATCCAATATACTGTCTTGTTTGCAGAACAAGAAGCACAAGTCTGAGTGTCTTCACCTAAAGGATTCTGCATTCGCACACCAATTGTCTGAGTTCTGAATTGGATGCTTGTAGAACTTGATGTTTTACTTTAATTTGCAGACAGCACTGCAAGACACAGAGACAGAGGTGATCCATCTTGAAGCGCTCTAGTTTTCAGCTGATTGATTTTCACATTTGACTTGAAGAATGTCACTGATACATTGGCCTGTTAAACGCAGCAGTAAAAACCCCTGCGATTTTCTGTTCGTCTACACACTTCCTTCAATTACACTGAGGACGCTTCAGGCAGAAGACGATTCATGGTGATGCAAAAGAGATGCAACACCAGTTGCTCAAAATGTCGATGCTTTAACAGACTCCTCAGCGTGTTGAAGTAGTCGTGGCACCTTGATAGTAGATAAAGGTACGCTGCCTCGTATCAGTGTTACTGTGTGTGATAGGATCTGTCATACCTTGACAACTGTTAATAGATTAACTGATAGTACAAGTTCTCTGTGATGCATATGATACAGCATAACTATGTGCAAAATGCAATATCATTTTCAGTATATATTAGGGCTGCAATGAATACTTTCATATTCTTTTCTTGAAAAATGTTAATCCTTTAGGGTGATATTTACTAAAGTTTTGCAGCTCATCTTTTGGCACTAAACAGTTAAATTACATGTGTTCATATTTACTGAGAAATGGCAGTGGGATTTTGTGGTGGAGAAAGAGAAGAAATGTGGCACCGCAAGAGTTTGTGTGTTGTTTTTCATGCAGTCTTTATTCTAAGGAGTTCCCATATGGGGACCCAAAAATCATGGAGGAGAGAATGGTATTGATATAAATACCCTCAGTGCCTGCTTTACCACCACTTTGGCAGATGGAACTGCAGCTGAAATGTAACGGCAGGAGAAAGCAGGTGTAAAATTTGGGGAGCTGCTTTGGGCATGGCAGGTATTAATCATCTGAAATCTCTTCAGAGTTGACATGTTTGAGAAAGGAGAGTCCTTTAGTATGTATCTTCGCTCGCCAGAGGAGAGCTCAAAAGGGTGCTTCTACTAGGGACTTGTACAGGTTTTCAGGTCAAACCATGCTTAAATGGCTTCAGTCATATTAAAGTTTGGTTGGTGACTTTATTCTACTTCTTCTCAGTCCACACATGAGCAACAGCTGTCAGGCAGCAGATCTGATGCAGATGTCTATTCACATTAACACAGCTCATTTACATCATCACTGTTAGTCAATATGCCACTAAATAAAAAAATTTAAAAAAAATTTGTGGTGCTGTAATATTTTTGCACCTGACGGTAATTTGCAACAGATTTAATAAATATTTCCCATAGCCTCTAAAAATGTCAGAAAGTGCCTAAATGATGCTTTTAAATTTGTAAAACCTGCATTATACAAAGGGGAATTTTTGCTGTTTGCCCATTGGTATATGTATATACAAGGTGGACAAAATAATTGAAACATGTCAGTATGATGTAGTACAGTTCAACAGCAACATAAACTACATTTACCACAATCACCATACAAGTGAGCCAGCACCTCTGAAATAGTTTCAACAAAAGAGGAACAACCTGAAGGACGGACTTTTTTGCAGGACTGATTTATTAGACTGCAGGAATTTAGCTTGGTGATAGAAAAAATACCTGTAAAATGTATTACTAAAGCTACTGTGCCTCTGTATATGAATATGATTTGTCTTGCGGTACTAGAGGTGCTGAACTTGTATGAGTAGAAAACATAAAAATTGATTTCTGTTTATAAGTCTGTAGGTGCTGCATTGGGTTATAAAGTTCATTAAACACCAGGAGACAAAAGGTGGAGCAACACAGCAAATTCTCTGATCCTTTCCACTAATGGGGTCAAGTGAGCAGACTAGAAATGTCAGAATGAGCACAAGTTAGTTTTCAACTAGCCAACCAACCACTATTTTCACTCTTTATTGAAATCCCTTCTGTGTATTTTAAATAATAACTCACTGTGGTTAGTATACAGTGGGTACAGAAAGTATTCAAACCCCCTTAAATTTTTCACTCTTTGTTATATTGCAGCCATATGCTAAAATCATTTAAGTTCATTTTTTTTTCCTCATTAATGTACACACAGCACCCCATATTGACAGAAAAACACAGAATTTTTGACATTTTTGCAGATTTATTAAAAAAGAAAAACTGAAATATCACATGGTCATAAGTATTCAGACCCTTTGCTCAGTATTTAGTAGAAGCACCCTTTTGAGCTAATACAGCCATGAGTCTTTTGGGGAATGATGCAACAAGTTTTAGCATATGGCTGCAATATAACAAAGAGTGAAAATTTAAGGGGGTCTGAATACTTTCCGTACCCACTGTATGTCCAGAGGTGAAAAACCACAGCAAAGGTTGTCAGGTTGCAGGAATGTGCTCCTCTTCTCTCTCCTGACACCAAATAAGCCTGTGCCTCATTAAAAGTAAACCTGGTTCTCCAGAATGGAGAGTGAAGGAGTGCTGGGAGGTGGACTTTTGGCAGGGTGTCCTTGATGGACAAATGCTAATGATCAGCATCTGCTCTTACAATGAATATCTAATATTTTTTCTGATATTTATCTAAATGTTGAGTCAGATTTTGTTTCACTGACAAATGATGGTCAAGCCTCAGACTGTACATATTGTATGTCAGTGTGCAGAAGGAAGGCTGACATTAAGGAAGAAGGAAGGACTCGAACCATGAGAAATATTAAGAATGAAAGCTTGTGCGTGCCTCTCAGATTTATTATTCACTCAGCGTGTCAGCCACAAAAGCCCCTTTCAGTCTGAATCAACATTGCAGATCACAACTTTCAGCTTTTAATTGATTTTCTTCTTGGTGGTTTAAATGTCAATGACATTACAAGGTTGAGGAACAAACCTCATCCTGCCTGATAGACTACACCCACAAGGTTTGGAAATCTAAGAGGCAACTGTGGTGGCTGGAACATCAGACACATTATATTTAACTGAAGTTAACACTTCAAAAAGAAGAGCTTTGAACTAGATGAAAGCCTGACGTGGCTTTTGACCAAAGGTCAGGTGAATGTCAAAAGCATATCAAAAAGCATACAGAATGATTACTGTGTGTCATCATCCAGTTCACCACATTGCTTTGCTCAGGATTACAATATAGTATGTCCAAGCATGGTGCTGATGGTGTGCAGCACAAAGCACATATCTGTACCACTACTGTGCAATGTTGCCTTTTCCTGAAAAGTGAAATTAAGCAGTTGCTTCAGTACAAAGCTTGGTCTTGAACGAAGTGTCTTAAATTACTGCCTTTTTTTAAAGAGTAAGCTCTTCCAGACTTGGTTAAAAGGACATCCTTGTCAGCACTAAGATGTTTCTCAGATAATTGGATTCCATCTATTTATGTTATTTGCTTTCTTCATCCTCAGTATAACAGCAACCACCGTGATTTGAATGCCAAAGCTGCCTGGCAGTCGGGCTACACAGGTAAAGGTGTGGTGGTATCCATCCTGGATGATGGAATAGAGAAGAACCATCCTGACCTGATGCAGAACTATGTGAGTATATCTCCTAAATTAGCCTTTTTACACGGAAAAGCTGTGTTGCTGCAGCTACAAACAAAATGAAGATAAGAAGAGAATAAATAGAGAAGATTTTGAATTAAAGATAGTGTCGACCTTCTGCAGATTTATTTTTGTGAACACAGACTGAGGTTTCCTCTAAGTTAAAAATACCTGAAAACCGACTGAATCTCCAAACTCTGAAAAAACAGTTTTCTGCACCTGATTCTAACAGCTGATCTGTCTTTTTAAAGGACCCAGATGCCAGCTATGATGTGAACGATGGCGACCCGGATCCTCAGCCCCGATACACGCAGCTTAATGACAACAGGTAGAAAGCTGCACAGATAGCAATTTCTACTCTTCTCTGTGTCTTTTGGCCTGGCCCAAACCACCCACTCATGTTTCTTTAAATGCTGGCTACATGGGAGTCATGTCAGGAGATAATTCTTCCCTTATTAATTAATCTGCACCTCTCGCTGTCTGATACCTGGCAGCGGACATGTAAATAGGCCTATAGTTGTTTCCCATACACTGTTGAGTCTTAAAGGGCTTCATTTATGAGAACAAATCCAATTAAAGGTCCTAGCCTACTGGGGTTTTTTTGTCTGAGAGATTTTAATTTTCTACCATTTAAATCTTTCTACTTTCTAGAAATGGGCAGGTACTTTTTAATATGAATCCTGCCCCCAGGTTGTGGATTTCTGTTTGGCCACTTAAATCTCACATGGGTCACTAGGGCAATTCTGTAGCCTGAGTATGTAGAGCAAATCTACCCTGGGATTAAGAAGTTGTGTGATGAAAATGGCTTTATTGCAATAGCCTCTGCTGATGGCATTAAGAGTTGTTTGCCACCACACTGATGTCTTGCAGAGAACTGATTGAGTTAAGTTCATCAGCATTACTGAGGGCTCCTGCTCCTCATCACTGCCACTGCCTGCCTCCCTTCTGACTTTTAATTTCTGATTTGCTGTAATCTTCCGTTTGTGGGCAATTGGCCTGAAAGCCTTGTTTTTTTTTTTTTTTTGTTGTTGTTTTTTTTTTTCTCATCTCAAGCCTCCAAGTGATTACTAGTGACAGGCAGAGAAGATTACAGTAAGGGACAGATGGAAATCAAACATTCCCAACTGAGACGAGGGTCCGGAGCGAGCACTATGAATATGGAGGCCAGAGGGATGTAGTCTAAGCTACAGAATGACCCACACATAATCAACTATGCTAATGCTGTATTAACTCCTTAAAAGCTTTGTCAAACATATAGTAGATGGTAGGACCAGGCGATTAATAACATTTTATTTTCAATAACATTTTCATCTTCCAATCCTTATGAAAACAAAACAGCCAGGATAAAATGATTATTGTGCTGCACTCCATTTCACTATGATGTTCTCGTTTTGTGTTATTATAAATCCCGCGCATGCCTTCAGCGCTCTACAGTGCGAGCATTTGTTGCTGGCATTGGGTAAAGTGAAACATCTAAGCTTGTTACTGTATATGCACTAAAACCTTCAAGTAAAAACAAGCATAAACTTGCAGAGAAGTGATCATTTTATTTCTGCCTGCAGTCCTGTCATCCATCCACACTTTAGACATTGCAAGCTAATGGCTAATTGTTATGAACAAGCTAAAATGAAAAGATGACAGTGTGTAGCCTGACTATTAAAAAAGACTGCGAGACATGAATGTGGCTATGTCATGGTGAGCCCAGCAGACTGAATGATTCTTTAGGTTATGACAAGCAATACTGTTAACCTTAAGTAGCAAAGTTTTATTTGTAAAGTAAATAAAGAATATTACGTAATTTCCTCTGAGCTGTAATTTACAATTTTTCAGTTTATTTAAAGCTCAAGAAAACCCACTGTTGAAAGATAAGCTTTTATTTTAAGTTCAGTAAATTTATGACATTTCCAAAGTCAGTGGATAATCGTGTTAAATAATCATGACCGAAATAACTGGGATTATGATTTTTGCTATAATCGTGCAGCCCTAGCAGGTGGTGGCTGATTTTAGGTGTGTACTTGTTTTCATAGTAGAACGTTTTCTTATTTGGGGCAGAGTTATCAATAAAAGTTCTAACACATACGAAAACAGTGCAAACAGTATGCTGCTCTTGTATTCAGCTTAAATGAGTGGTTTTAAGATTCTGTGCCAGTGCCTGAAACTGTTTTCACCACCTCTATCAACAAAACCCTAAATGGTGAAATATCTTGTGGAAGAATGTGGGAGAGCATCCCTCTGGTGCAACTCCAGAGATTCACAATCAATGCCAAGGCACGGTTAAGCTCTCCTGGAGGCTCACAGTGGCCCAGAGCCCAGCTAAGACACTCACTATTGATGTTTCTTTCTTTCTGCTTTACCGTTTTCCAACCTTCTCTTACCTCATCCCTTATCTCTTGCCACCCAGTTCTTCATGTCTTCCTTGTGGCAGGACTAATTGAATGGGAACATAGTTTTGTGTCTGTGTTTTTGTGAGTTTCCCTTAATTTACAGTGGGTTAGTGCAGATGCATGTCTAAACAACCTGTGGGCGGACATGTAACCACATAAGGTTGAGTAAGACTGTAAGTGTCTGTCCCTTGCAGAAAGCCCCACTCTGTTCACCCCCATAAAGCTGTCTTTCTTTCCCAACATACAGGCAGCAGGGAGGATGGCCGAGTAGCAATGTGACCATTCACCCTCATGTTTATCTAAGACAGCATGTGATCTAGATGTTTCTCTTTTTAGGGTTTCCTCTTACTCGTAACAGGAGGCTTTCCAAATGTGGATTTTTGGGCTAAACCTGGCTAAATGCACACAGGGTCTTTTGCAAAAATACTCAACTTATGTTAGCTCAGGGATAACTAATTCAGAATGAATATATTCAACATATGCAGTAAAGATCTTTCTCGCTGCACAGTGAACAAACAATCAAAAGCACAATAAACTTGCTTAACAATACAAGGGATAGCGCACATCGAATATACTTGTAAATTCAGAAATATTGAATGCACAGTGATGGATGAAAGGACCTATTTAACAATACTGCAAATAGCAGGTTGATTAATATTTACCAGCTATTACATTAATCTCTCTAGGCATTTACTTCATATTCCTTTTTCATGTTCAATAAACATCCCCAGACCTTTTGTCCTGCAGGTCAGCTCATTAGTAAACTGGCAGAACATTAGCAGACTTACTGTAAGAATGAGCAGAACCATTGTACTGATTTACCTTTGAGGTTCAGTGTAGCCCAGAGACTAATAAACAACCAGTGCTGCTATCCACAGCCTCGAGAGCATCAATGACTTTTTTTTAAAATTATAAATAATTAAGCTAATGCAAGATAGAAAAACCAAGTGAAAGAACGATGTGGTGTGCCAGACTGTGAATGTTAATGAATGTTAGAATGTTAGTATAATGTTTGGTTGGGTTTCAAATTTGTTGCCCAAAGTCATAATTAAAAACAAAAGCTACACCATTTGTTGCAGATCTTTATGTAATCTTTGCACTAAACCCACAGACCCACTTTGATTGTATCTGTATTACATTAGCATATTTCTTTTGTAAGTCTTCAGCGAGAGGTAGTCGTGTTTTGCACAGTGGCAGCATTGGTTCACACAGTGGTTGTGCCTGATGCAGGTATGAATACTGATCATGTTGTTGGCCCCGGGCCTGCAGCTAGTTGTACCTGCTGTAACCCGAGATAGTCTCCCATGTGGCTTGTTCTCACTGTAATCAGAACGAGATGTCACAGAAATCAGTCTTTGTTCACCATAATCTCCTATTATCACCATTACCTGCGACATGGGAATTCAGAGGTGTTGCACAATATATCACATACAGTAGTTTCTTTGTAAAAGAAGCTGCTATTATTTTTTTTCCAAGAACTTTTTTTTTTTTTTTTTTTTAAAATAAAGTTTTTTATTGAGGAGGATTAGTGAAGGCCTGAAACTGTTAATTAAAAGCACATGTTGTTCATACTGAAACTGCTGTCATGAGATGAAAACTGATCCCTGTAAACAACACAGATATGTACCAGTTAGTCTTTACCTGGACAGTTTTCATAATTTTGGGAAAGTGAGGCAAACACTAATTGACTAATGCGTGCAGCACATCTAGACATGACTATGTAAGGAAAACTGATTAACGTGACAATGCATTTCATAAATTGAAATTTTTTTATAGGATTGTTTCATCTCTTAATATGCTTAAACAATCATATCTTTATACTATTTCACTCTTTATGATAAGCATGTCTCAGGGGTATCCAAACTACATCCAACTAAAACAAAATATAAAGGTAAATTGATCTTAGAAATCTTAAAATATCTCTTTCTGTATAACTTGGTGTGAAATCTGAGTTCTGGACATAGTTATTACCTCCTGCTTGATGGATAAGAGTTGTTGGGGCTACAGTTGAGAGCTGAGACTGTGTGTTATGTGGTGACTGAAGTGAGAGGCTGTCAGTTTGTCAGGGGATCTATCAGGCAGAAATTATAGCACTGATAATGAATCTGTGTGACTTGTTAACAACCGATTTAACAATGTTTTACTTTCTGTGACAGATAGCTCTTTGTTCCTGCACACACAGGCGGGGAGTGATTTCACTGGGACACTTCATGTGATGAGCTCCTGCACAGTGCTCTCTCTTCTTTAACCTCCTTTTAAACCCTGGGCCTGGAGGTTTAATCCAGGCTTGGTTTCATGTGAAGCCAATCTTATTCAGATCAGTAGAAATGTGTGCATACAGACAAAATGAGGACATACGGTAAAACTCTGCCTTCATTGTCAGAGTGCTGGTGGCTCCCTGCGGCATCTCATTGTGAATGATCACCCTGTTGAGAAAAGACCTCTCACAGTCAGGCCTTCTAATTAGGTATGGAATAATTCTGCATTTGTGGTGCTGAGACTATTGAAATCTTTCCCAAGGGTGCCATTTGCAATATTTTAAATGAACAGTAACCAGTTTAATGAAGCATTGTAATGGCATAGAGCTGTGAAGAATGTCTTGCAAAGGTCAGAGCAGATTCAAGATTTTATTTTATTTTATATTAAGGTCTAAATTAATTGTCATTCATATTTTAGGCAGTAATTTCACACCCTTTTGTACTGCTGCTTGACTGCTTTCATATGCTTTGGTCCTGTTTTACTGCCATTTATTTACCCATTTGCCTGCCAGAATCGACATGCCATCATTCTAAATTATTCCTGTATTTTGCACCTTATGTTTGCTATAGAAATGTTTGTTGTTAAGGCATCCTTGAAAGCTGTTCAGTTGATTGACCATCAGTTTTGATTTGGTAGAAGAAGACTGGATTTTCATAGCGATGAAAGGATTAGTTTATTAATCAAGTAGTTGATAGACAGAACATGGATCTGCTATGAACTATTATGATAACATTATAAACCCAAAAATGTCACAGTACAGCATTGCTGGAGGTTTCAAATATTAATAAGTGCCTATTTCTTTTCTTTGATATTAAATCAACTCAGGCCCTGGCAAATACTTTTATTACATTATTACTTTTTATGGACACTAAGTTTTTCAAAAAGAAATGTGACATATTATTCAATAATGAAGATAATTAGTTATATAACTAATATAATTAGTGTAGACATTGTACTCGATACCCAAAACACCAAGTTCTGCTTCTAAATTCAATGTCCTGTAGGCTACCAGTAAAATATGACTAAAATATGCTAATTGAATCAGCAGCAGATATACAGTATAGACTAACACTGCTAACATCTGTTGTTTAAACTATAATTTTCCCACCCATTACATTTAACCTTGAATGTCACGCCTAATCATAGTTGATTGGATTCACACAGACCAGTGGTGCTCACAACCTGCAAATTGATAGCTGAATGAAAATGCCATTAATTAGACTTCTGTAAGTCAATTTGAATAAATAGCAAGGAGCAATCTGCTTTCACAGGCAGAATTCATGAAAGTGTTTGACCCATGGATGCACTCTTCTTCACATTCTTATTGACCCAAACAGTGAGTGGGAGCAGTGAAATCTATTTTATCTCTCCCAAAAACCTGATTACGCAAATAGTTCTTGCATAATCAGGTTGAGAAACTGGGGGCTTCAGTCCTGTAACAGCATTTGTATGCCATGAATCAGTCTTCCATGTAAGTAATGACTTTGACAGAAGAAGACTTGGAGAAGGGCTCAGTTGAACACTGGAGGCGTAGGCATATGCCTATACCTTTGTCCCTCTGCAGACACCTGAGCTGCTCCTTATCATCAGTTGCATCACAAACACGGATGCTGTAGGGCGTCGGACTCCAGAGTCAACAGACTAACACTTCCAAGGAGTATTGAGCTAATGTTTGCTGGAAAATTGTCCAGATGACGTTCGTGTGTGTGTTTACTTTTGTGTCTGTAGGGATATCCTCACCAGTGGAGCAGGCTGTACTTGGGCCTTTATTTAACTGGTGTCCTTCGATGCACCAAAGACGTGATGCATTGACATTGGCCCGCACCCTCTCATCTTATCACCGTGTCTACGGTGTCCTCTGATGCACCAAAGACGTGTTGCATTGACATTGGCCTGCACCCTCTCATCTTATCACCGTGTCTAAAAGGATCTCTGGACTCAGCCAGATGAATTACAGTGCTCTGACCTTCTGTCATTATACCTATGTCTTTAATGAAAGCAGAAGTCAAGGATTGTTAGAATTAGAATAATAAAAATGCGTTATTCTTCCGTGATCTCTGACCTCTTTATTGTGAACAGTTTAAAATGCAGGTAACATAATTTGTGTGACTAAGAGTTAGTTTAATGCTCATTAAATGAATGGTGACGGCACTTTTGGCAGGCTACCCTGAGACTAAATATCTATATTCTGACAGCAGATATAGTCTGGTGTATCAAAGGAGGAGGTTCTCTGGTGTTGTGGTGTACCCAGAATCCCTTAATGGAAACCTGTTGGGATATATAGTTCCGTCAGTAGTGAGTGCCCAATCTTTTCTGTTGTTTCCTGATGGGGCACACTGTTGTCTGGGCTCCAGCATTCCTGTCTGGGAATGACTGCAGTCCTCTGGGGATTGTGCTGTTTGAAGGGCGTTAAAAGTGCATATCCATCTGGCAGACCAGGGGAATGCACCTGACTGGAATGTGAAGATCAGCTCCTCTGCAGCGGCTTTTGGATCTCCACATTGTGGAGCTACATCTTACAACAGAGGCTCAGGCTTAATGAAAGACCTGTTGTAAAAATGGCAAGTGTAATTCATAGTGCTCCCATGTGTGATGATAATGTCTTTTATTTTTATTTTTTGTTGACTTGATTCTGGCTCTGTACACACTCCAAGGTTACTAATGCTAGAAGGTCATAGATAATGTACAGTGGTCTCCACTCACTGATTTAATGTTTACTTTTGGACAAACAGGAATTCAGACTTGTTTAAAGAAATCAAAGCCAAGAACCTGTCTCCGTGAGTTTGTTTTATTTCAGTCTAGAGCTCAATTGGATTGAGCACATTCCTCTACAAGCAACCATTGTTAAACAAGCTCACTACCTGTGGGTATATATACAGTAAAATGCCATGGCATTATGTGAATGACATTTAAAAAGGATAAGTCGTTTTCTTAAACAAGCCTCTCATTTTTCCTTCTCTCCAGGCATGGAACACGATGTGCAGGAGAAGTGGCAGCAGCAGCCAACAACGGGATCTGTGGGGTTGGTGTGGCCTACAATGCCAAGATCGGAGGTACAGTCAAATAAAACATGGCTCACTGATTTAATCTCACAGGGCCAAACCTTAGTTTCATCTCAGTTTTCTTTCTGACTGCCAGAACAGCTGAAATGCATGTTTTGCTGCACCAGTCTCATTTTCCCTCCATTCCCCGTGCTCAGCGTGATACAGAGTGCTTTCTGAGCATCACCATAGTTGTGATGTGGATTGCACTGTAGTTCTATTAGTGACACTTACTGTGCAGTTTCTGAAATGTTGTAGATGTTATGGAATCTATGGTAACTTGATGTCAGACTTACCGGGCTGCTATAACTGTCTCCTAATGTTCTGATGCTTCAGGTGTCTGTTGTGTAGAGGACTAAACATTATGAGCACCTTCCAACATTATGTTAAGCACAAAACCACCACTTCCAACAGTCACCAAGAGTTGAATTAACACCTCTGTGACACTGTTGACAAAAACTCAGCAAGTTAATAAGAATAAGGTTTATAGTAGAACTGTTAAGCTGGATTGCATAAGATTGTACAGATGTACCTAATAAACTGCTAAATCAGTGTGTTTAGCAACATCTGGTTGTGCTAGTGGTGTCTCTCAAGAGTGTAAGAAGTGAGGGAACGATAGAGTGCCTCAGGCTTTGCCTGTATTTCTGCAAACCTAAAAATGGAATAGGGCGAAGATGTTTTTTGAAGCCAGGTCAGAAGCCATCGGAGTACATACAGTAGTTGGTAGGTCCTGATGCCACCCTGCTGTGATGCACTGTAGGTGTCTGCTACACTTGAGCCATGTTTGATAGTTGTCACTCTGGCCAGTTAGATCTCATCACCCAGTGTCTGTCCCCACAGTTACTGTACAGAATGTGCACGGAGAATGTTGCCGAGTTTGATTTCTCCGGTCTTCATTTAAAAAAGTAAATCCAATAAAATTAACATTAAATAAGAATAAGTTTTTGTATCCATTTCTCTTCATCAGTTTCTGGTTTTCACTCTCTCTCTCATTGTTTTTCAAACACATTTTCTATTCTTGTTTTTATCTATAAAACAAATGCCAAATGCTCCATATATGTGGAGCTGAAACAATTAGACGGTATAAAACCCTGCAGCTATTGTGACAATCGATAAATTGCTATTTTTTAAAGCAAAACCACAAACATTTTCTGGCTACAGACTCAAATGTGAGGATTTACAGTTCTCATTAGTTTTTTTTTAAATCATTGTAAATTAAGTGTTTTAGGGTTTTAGGCTATTTGCTGGAAATAATAAGCACTTTGACGATCTCACCTAGTGTTCTGGGAAATTGTAATGGATTTTTATTTATTTATTTTACTGTTTCCTAGACACGAGTTAAATTATAAATAATTGAGAGAACAGCATTTTAATGAATAACTAAAATAATGGTTATATAGAAGGGACATGTCTGAACCAAAACATTTCTTTCTTTCCTACTGAAACTCTTTTAAAATCTTTAAGGCCTATTCATACTTTCTGCATCCACATTTCTGTTACAGTCCAGTGACAATTTTTCGTCATCTTCCCCGGTCTGCCAGGCTCCGCAGAGACTCTGTATGGAATTCAGTGTGTAAGCCAAAAATGTGTGTGTGCACAGACTGTCCTCTCAACTAAAAACCCTGACAGCACATGTATTAGAACACGGGCGTTTGTGGTTAGAAGGTTGAAGTATGAAAAGGCACATGCGTGCCTTCCGTCTGTGTCTGGACAACAGATACACAGTACCTGGCTGTATCTGACCTTTGGTGAACCTGTGGTTCTGGTGGTGTGTTGTGTTGAGCAGTGAAGCAGAGAAGTGAATGACTCTGTGCCTCAGTTTTCACGGGAGTCAAGATAATTGCAATTTGCTCTACTGGGCTGTCTTTGCACTGCGGTCGGAGGATATTTCCATATAACTGAGTGTTCCTCAAGTTTCCCCTGTAATGTAGCTGGGTGTTTTTTGAATCTGTCCAGCTCCGTAGGGGACACTGGGCTGCAAAGCCAGGTGTCATTCACAGTGAATGGCAACTGCCCCTGGTCCAGCCTTTTGAACCCGTATAACGTGTGAATGAACTGTTACTGTTGTGTACTTCCTGTGTGCTACAGTACCTTCCTCCTTAACCATGTGCTCAGTGAGCCTGTAGTTCTGGGGCCAAGATGTAAATGCACTCTGCAAATGGGACAAGGATTCAGATGAAAAGTCTCACAATGGGAGTTGAGTATTAGGAGCCAGAGTTTGGTTGCAATTACTGTCACTGTAAAGTACAACCATAATTTAACAATAAAATTAGCAGTCAGGTTTATGGTTAGTTGGTCTGTGTCAGAGACAGAAAAACACTCAGCGACACAGAGTTTGCTCATTGAGACGTCACAAAAGAGGGAGCAGTTTTTGTAGTTTCCGTTCTTCAAAAGACGTTTCATTGCTTTCTGATATTAAAAACAACAGTTGATTTGTTTAAAATTTTCATTGTAAATAGCTTAGTTGATTATTTCATTCCTCTTAGAATTAAAGTTAGTTGTTGTTATGGTCACATTTCTAGTACATGTGAACATGTCTTGTATTGCTGATTATTTCTTGTTGCCGTGCTGAGGATTGTGTTGTACTTCCTGGAGACTTTAGGGTTGTACCATAATGATGTGTTGTCGTTTTAGCTGTAGGAGCCTCTCTATCCCAGTGCATGCTCTCAACAGCCTCCTCCATATTTCCAGAGGTCATAAATAATCAGAATAGTGCCATAACTCTAGACTTTATTATCATTCCAGATGGCAAGTAGGAATATACCACATGGCATTCAGCTTGTCTAATATAAAAAAGTGGGCTGTGTGGGGTCATTTAGGTGAAACAGGAAGAAGCCATTGTTGTGAAAAACCTACACATGAGCTTTTCTTCCCACTTAAGGCTCAGTAGAATCAGACACTAGAACTAAATAGTTCATGGACTACAGACATTATTGCACTACTTTTACAATTCAAGAACTTGAGAACTGTGAAGCTTAGTTGAAGTAATATGAGAAAAGAAGTACACTGTCTGTGGTCTGAGCTTCTTTCTCCCAGAAAATATTTCAAAACAAACTTTTCATTCAGAATCCAACATTTCATTGCCAGATATAAATCATTTCCAGCACAAGGTGCAGTGAGATGCCAAACATCCACTGATCATTAAACTGATGCATAAACAGCACAGAAACACAGAAACAGAGAACCCAGATTGTGCAAGTTGTACAATAGCTCTAAACAGCTGGAAGCCCAACAGACAGAAATCTTAAACTCAAGGCAGCTGGATAAGTTTATCCATTTTGGTGGCCAGGGAGTGTATATTAGAAAGGCAGAGTGCAGAAGGAGCAGTACAAAAACTTCTGTGACTCCTGTGCACAAGACGAACTGCCCCTGTGCCACTTTCTACCACAGCTATAGCCCATTATTCAACAGGAGGCTGCCCTGTGAGGAATCACAAACACAGATGGGCTGGTGTAGATTTGTTAAATACTCATAAATATGTGTTGGGTAAAAGTAGTCCTCCCACTGAACCAACAGAAATACAATATACAGTATTTAACGGTGTTAATTTTAACACCTGAATTTGTTTTCGCTTATCTTTTGACAAAAATGCATATTAGTTTTTGTCAGATTTTAGCCTTTTGATTTTTGTTAGTTTTAGTCAAAAACTAAATGCATTTTATTCTAGCTTTGTCATTTTTAAACTGAATTTTTAATATTTACTGTAGGCTATATGTTCTTCATCCTGGCTGTGGACAGTTACCATAGATACATGCGTTGTTCACGTCTGTCGTGAGGTTTGTGGAAAACATTGTTTTGTTCACAGAAATTAGACTGTCACATTTGTACCAAAATCCTCTTCAGTGGGTTTAGAGGTGATCCTAAATCAATGGATAACATTAAAACCGTAAGATGTCTGCGGTGAACATTTAGAGATGATCTATGGGTGACTGCCGAAATCAATCCTGGAACTGACTGATAGTAACAAGAGACATTTGACTGAAAGAAATGTTAATGTTACATCTACATCCACAGCGTTTCATGTTAAATTATCCTACTGTTGTATATGGCGTGCTGCTGCATTTTCTTACTGTGTCCCAGCAGTTTTTGTTTGCAATTCTCTGGACTGTAGATGAATATGATTCATAAACCAGTTTTTACCAAGGTTATTGAATGCAAGACAGTGGTGAAACACATCAAGCAGCTATTTCAACTCCTGAATGAGAGATATTTTGTGGAGGAAACTGTTTTACTGATCAGCACCTATAGTTTGTGATTCCACAGGTCCACGGCAGGTCGTTAAGTTACTTCATGTCCGTTTGTCCATCTTTAACATTATCATTTACTTTTTTTTCATTGATGGAAAATGTAAAACATTTTCTTCATAGTTCTCATTATCAAACGTTTTGTTTGTTTCTGGTCGTGGAACAAGGTGGAGGTAATCTAAGTTAAACCACGGTTGACTGTTCAGAGTGGGTGATATGCATGAGCGTCGCCATGTCAAAGTGTCTGAGTCTTGTTAGAAATATTAATTTTCCTTTGCTTTTACTTAACCTGCTTTACGTACTGTTTGTTTCGTTAGTTTGAAATTGAGAAATGTATTTTTTGGCTTTCTTGTGAATTTCTTGAGAATTGGTGAGAACATTGATACCACGTTCATGTCTCTTTAAGTAGGAAGCCACAATGAACTTTTTTTTGTATGAATTGAACAAATGAGATTCATGTTAGTTGGTGAGCTTTAGAGGTTGGCAAACAAAATCAAGCTAGCTGGCTCACTCTGCTCCCAGTCTTTATGCTAAGCTAATCACCTCCTAATCATTTCCTCAAAAATCAAACTGTTCGTTTGAGCTGAGTTTTGGTTTCTTGGCTGTTTTTTGTAGGAAGGTTGCGGCAAATGGAACAGAGAAAGCTACTCCCCTCTCTTAGTGAGGCAACCTTTTCCACTCACACAAGCACAAAGTATATTGTTGACATGCACGCTTGTCTCATTTGTTTAAAAAACAAACAAACACTGAAATTACTTGAGTTGCAGTGCAGTGTGAAAGTCACCAAGTAACTCATCACCCGGCATCTTAGTTACTGGTTTTTGGGACAGGTAGATATTTTGGACATGGATACTTGAGTCAGAAGTGTTGGCTGCTATAGAAACACTAGGAGCGCAGTGTCTGATACCTTTGGAGAACTTTAAAGAGCCAGTGCTTGGTTAACCTATATAAGGCAGTGTGGGGTAACCTGAACTGCAATGCATCAAAGTGGGAAATTAGTTTGTCTTTAAGGTGTCCTTGATTCTTCACTTCTCTCTCTCTCTGTCGCTCTCTCTCCTGAGAAAGAATTCTATTGCAAGAAAACCTCCTCACCTTGAAGCAGAAGTAATAGGTCAGGACAGACACATCTCTCTTGTATCCTGCATTTTTATTTGTTTATGTTTTCTATATGGTGCATTCATTTTAAATGTACCATATAAATGAGCCATTAAACTTTAGCTGAGTTGATCACGTCTCGTTAAAATAAGAACAGGTCTGATTCAATTTACACTGAAGACAGTTGTAACAATTTCACCAAGACGTGAAGAGGAAGACAACTAATGCTTCCTTTCACCTTTTCCTCTGAATTTTTACTCTTGGAAGTCTGCTTCACACCTGAGGAGGCAGTTCACCCATAATGCAATTGATCTGGTTTCATTTCAGTTTTTTTTTTTTTTTTTTTTTACTCAAAAACATCTCAAGTGCCAAAGCAAATCAATAGAGATGACACTTGATTTACATGGCTTCAAGACAACATCACAGTGGAAGCCCTGATGATGAACACCAGCAGCATGTGCTGCACAAGCTGTATTGTGCCAACACAAGGCTGTAAATATGCAAATCAAACAACATCACAGCAGCGCTGCTTTGTCCCTACGCATGTCAAACCTTGCTGAATATGAGCACATAGTCTGGTAGAACTACAGAGCTACAACGCTATGTATTACAGTGCTGAGTTGGAAACTGTAGAAACTGCATCCTGCAAGATCACCATCACCTACTGCACAGTACTTTCTGCATATTTCAGTGTAGTCTTATTGTAACAGCAGCTAACATCAGATTGTTTTGCATATAAAGTTACTCTGTTCAGCATTTTAGCCTTTCAGTGAAACTATATCCCAATATACTTTTTTTTCTGAGTGCTGTATCTTTCCAGTCTTTTACTGAGTTTCTCTTTTATTCTATTTATTAGGTATTCAAATTTCTCTTGGCTAAGTGCTAAGAAAACTTTTTGTCATCTGGTGTTTGTGTCTGTGTGCATTATACTTTTTTTTTTTTCGGAACATGGCTGCAGGTGTGCGTATGCTGGACGGTGAGGTGACTGACATGGTGGAGGCCCAGTCTCTCAGTCTCAATCCCCAACACATCGACATCTACAGCGCTAGCTGGGGTCCCGAGGACGATGGCAAAACTGTCGACGGACCTGCCAAACTCGCCAAAGAAGCTTTTCTGCGTGGAGTTACAGAGGTGTGTGTGTGCGCTAGATTCTCTTCCTGTCTGTGGCTTCTTTCAGCAGCCAAGTACGACAGGACATGAGCAGTTATTGACCCTGACAAGTCTGAATGGAAAGGAATGTCCTCTAAAAGCCATCAGGGAGGAAAGTGTTACAAAATGAATACAAGCAGCACTGACAGAAATTAAGTTTGAAAAGCTCTTATTTTTTTTAATACTTGTAAGTCACAGGGCTCTTTTTAAACTACCAAACACATCTGTTATCTTTTAGTGTTTTCACTCAGTCGATTAAAAAAAAAAACATTCCAATCAAGCAGTTATTGGAGCTTTAAATTACTTGTCAAGCATTTCTAATCAAAATTCTTGCAAACACAATGCTAACTATATACATACACAAGTATAGAGATTTATTGAAAACAAGTCCGTCAGCATCTAATAGCATGGCACTCTGAATATTAGCCACAAGGGACTGTCTTGTAATCAAACCTGTTGTTGATAGCAGCATTTGTTTTAATGCATGAGGGAGTGTGTCAGATATGTCAAAAAGAACAAGTGAACAGATTAAAAGGCACACAGATCACACCCCAGGCTCTCACGTCTGCACTACATGAATAAACACGTCCATCCAGCTAACACTCACTCTTGTTATGGAGCAGTAGGATTCGAGGCATGTGCCGTAAAGCTGATTGGAGCCACTGACACTGACTACTGAGATAATTGCCGCAGTGACAGCGCTGTCAGATGGTGGTGTGGGTGGTACATACTCTAGCTGCTTTTGATCAATGCAGGGAGAAATGGTGCCACTCAATACAATAAAGCGGCTCTTAAGTGAAAATTATTGCACTTCAAAGGCTGAGAGGTTGATTTATTACAATGAGCTGTTGTCATATATTGTGTTGCGTTGCTGTCGTGATATTTAGCTCTGTTTAATTTAGTGAGTGACCACCGTGGCCTCTGTGATGTATGCTGCGTTTTAATGGGCTCTTTTTGAAATGAGCCCTGAAATGACTGCCCTCCTATAATTTGGATTCCCATTAACACAGAATGAGATTTTGTTCTTTTCCGGACAGTGGTGGTGTGAGGCATGACTGAGTGAAAGGGTCTGTGGTGCTCTGAATGTACTGTACGTTCTCCAGGGTCGTGGTGGTTTGGGCTCAATCTTTGTGTGGGCTTCCGGGAATGGAGGAAGGGAGAAGGATAGCTGCAACTGCGACGGCTACACCAACAGCATCTACACCCTGTCCATCAGCAGCTCCACCCAGAACGGCAACGTTCCCTGGTACAGCGAAGCTTGCTCCTCCACCCTCGCCACTACCTACAGCTCGGGAAACCTCAACGAGAAACAGATAGTGAGTTTTGGTTTTTGTCTTTTTCTGCCTCTCCATTTGCCTCACACGTGGCTTCTGCTTTAATGTCTATATTGGAAGGTAAAGTTTAGCTGACTCAGAGCATCTGAAGTGTTTGGCCAACAGGTGCTAATCCAGTGAAATGCTTTCCTATAGCAACGCATTAGATTCAGAACCTTTAGTAAAATGATCGATCAAGAGAAAATGAATCAAACATTTCCTGCAACTGGTTCATCTTAAGTCTTTTATCAGAGGAAAATACCATTTGCACCTTTTGTAAAAATGATTTTCTATCAAATTCAAATATAAAAGCAATCTAAACATTTTTCGGTGTGCTGACATTTTATTGACTAAACAGTTAATTAATTGTTAGACTGGGCGACCGGTTATTTGATAACAAAAATTGGTAATTGCTTCCATAATTCTAGCAATAGAATAGCTGTGTTTATGTGCTGTAACATCCCAAACTTGTTTGGCATAGATAATGAGAAGATTTTTTTTTAATTATTTTTATTTTGCTATATTTTCACTATCTTTAAACGCTACTATTTACCAGAATGATTTATTGGTTATAAAAGTATTTGAAGTATTTAAATTTCTGTTGATTGACTAAGTAGTTAATTGAGTAATAATTTTAGCTCTATACATTCAGTATGTGGCACACTTGTAGTATTTTGATCTGCAGCTGTGTTCTGTTCTTGCATGATGTCTTCACGGTTTCCTCCTTCTCTCTTCCCCATTTATTCAGTCTTGGGCCATTAAAATGATTATGAATCATGCACGGCTGAAAGTCCATCTGGCACACTGTTGCTGCTTAAGATTCTTGTCACAAACACAAAATTACGAACGCACATTTTCTTTGTCAGTCAGTCAAGCAGCCAGACCAGCTGGATGGACAGCTTATGACCTATCCATGACATGTTGCTGGTCCCTTTATGCTTCACTGCTGTACTCATTTAATTGTGCTGTCACTCATAAGCCTTGGAATAAAGAGATTGAGGAGAAGAGTGTGGGCTCCCTGGGGTTGTGCAGAAGTGACCATCTTAATATCTTAGTGTTTTTTTTTATTTTTATTACACTTATATTAGTAACGGGGGTATAGGAAGCTCCTGAATACATAATTGAACCGTTAAAGTGCTGCCTGTGCATTTCTTATTTGATTTAGCCTGTTAAAAGATCTGTTTCTGGAGGCTCTGCAGTGGTCAGCACATTGAGTAGACTTTTTTTATTCTAACTACTTTTGGATGACTCTGATTCAGTTAGTATAGGTTGACGTCTCCTTTAGGATTCTACAGCGGGTGACTGGGGGGCTTTTGCAGTGTAATGTTTTGTGAGCTTTATCCTTCCAGAGATGGTTTTTCTGAGTACAAGCACTCTGGTTTTGCACCACATAGCTTTGTGCTCATGCAGCTACAGAAATTCACACCTGGGAGCTTCCCAGTGCAACCACAAGCCCCTACTGCAGCAGTAAAAAGTCTTGCTCAAAGACACGTCAGTAGTAGTAGTTGTTGAGAACGAAAGAAATGATGGGAATAAAGATTTTGCTCATTTAAAAGAGGCAAACACCAAATTATAAGTTGCCGAAAGTTTAAATATATTTACTTTTTAATGTGAAGTCAGAAGAGCAGTTCAGGCAAAAGTCTAGGATTTGTGATGGTGTGTTAGTAGAGGATTAGGTTTATATATTTGTTTTTTAACGACAGCAAATGAGATACAAGCCCCACAACAATTTATTTTTGCCTTTAGAATATTAGGTGAATAACCTTTAGTCCTTTAGTTGCTCAGAATACATTTCACTTTGTCAGTTTTTGTTGGAGCTGTCTTTTTTAAGCCCACCGTGTTTATCTTCTTAGGTGACTACAGACCTAAAATCAAAATGCACAGACTCCCACACAGGCACCTCTGCCTCTGCCCCGCTGGCTGCTGGGATCATCGCTCTTGCCCTTGAGGCCAAGTAAGTGCTAATCACCATTTTTCTGTGAGTCTAATCAAGCCTTGCAGTTCTCTCCAGCTATACAGCCTCATTCTAACCTCCCTATCTGCATACTAGCCTGACTTTTGTTCATTAAAACCTGTTAATCCTATGAAAAATAAGTGCTACAAATCTAGTTTGCACAGAACAAAGTCATGATTAGACTGTGCAGCAGTTATTCTAGAGCACAATTCATCATTTTGAGAGCTTGCGTGTACATTAGAATATTCACTAAGCTCAGGGAGTTGGAATTAATGCTCCACTGTTATCAGTTTTCAGCACGAATTTAGATGTTTTGTAAATGTAAATGAGTCATTTAGTTGCAACTCGTACATTTTTTTTTTTTTTACCTTTTTCCTTTTTTGGCTCAGACTTTTTGAAACCTGATTATGAATTTAACATTCTTGTACTAAGTCAGGCTTTACGCATCAGTTCTGCCTGATTATCCCCTTTTATGAATTGCTTCTTAACCCCTCTGCCTGACAGACTGCAACTGTGCATGTGCTCAATTTGATGCCAGCACTAATCATTCTTATCAAGTCATGCAGGACTAATGGAGGAACAAACATGAACACCAGAACAGTCCTGAGAACGAGTAATTAGTACAGTCTAAGGTGGCAGAAAAAGATTGCAGTTAAGACCAGATTTGATGTGTAGAAATCGAATGTTTAATTTTAATAAAACTTTCATAAATTCATAAATCTTATTGTGGATTTATGTTGATAAAGAAAGAAATGTATGTTGATAAATCCACCATAAGGGTTGTGAATTGTTTGTGTGGTAGTTGCAGAGAAGCTAACCCAACTGTGACCTCCTTTTTTTATGCCCCGTCCATTCAAATGGACATGTCTGCACGCAGAATAACTACTTTTTCAAATGTTCTCTTTACAAGACATTTTGACAAAGGGCAGAGTTCAAACACTCTTGACTGAAGATTTAGTGTAATTCAGGAAAGAATGTGACTGGTGCTTCATTGTATCCTGTGTTTAATCAGCTGTCCACCTGCAGGTTAAGACTGCAGGACGTATTGTCAGCAGCGTCTCTTTGATCCTTTTTCTGGAGGTCTTAATATGTGTGTCCCCTGCATGTATCTCTTTCTTTATGTGACGGTGTGTGTCTGTGCTTGCATATATGCATGTTCCAGTAAAAACCTGACCTGGAGGGACATGCAACATCTGGTTGTACAAACTTCTAAACCAGCCCACCTGCTCACCAACGACTGGAGAACCAATGGAGTCGGGCGCAAAGGTACAGAAATTCGTCCAATTTCCCTTTTGCCCTGTGCAGTTTGCAGATGCCTTTGAATCTCATTAATGCGTTATACATCTAATAAACAAAGTTGTCATTAGAGGTGCAAGGCACTGGAATTGGACAGAGAGGATGCATGAAAAGTTAAAATGGGATACACACAGCTTGTCTGTAAAGCTGGCGCTGGGAAAGTAAGGATGCAGCTCAGAGCAGGCCGGCATTCATGTGTCCGCTTCTTTTCTCTCTCGGTCTCTACAGTTAGTCATTCGTATGGATATGGTCTTCTTGATGCCAGCGCAATTGTAGCACTGGCCCAGACATGGACCAGCGTGGGGCCACAGCAGAAATGTGTGATCGCTATGGTCGGTGAGCCAAGGTTAGTACCCTAAACACACACACACACAGCTAATTCAAGCTAATTCCAGCTAATATGTTGAGTTCATTTGAATGCAGCCCAAATACATTTTACAAAGCCTGCAAGTTTTTCATCTATGAGTCAAATTCAGACTCTTTCCTAATTTTACTTCTCAGATAGTTTTGTGTCTTGTTTACAGTGGCTCCTTTGTTTTCCTCATTTTGTGTGAGCAAACAGAACAACAATCCTGACAGAGCCACAGGGCATTCACATTGGGTGAGATGCGTTTTCGCAACTCCCCCTGCTGGATTTAAAATCTGTTGCATTGGTTTAAGCTTCAATTTGAATTTCAATAGCTAATACCACATCAAACATATAAAATCTTCCACATTCAAACAACAGATTTGAGTTTAAAGTGTCACCCCAAACATGCAGTGCGGTAATTTATAACTTTATTTTTAGTGGCACTTCACAAATTTTACTTAACATATGGAATATTCAGCCTGTAAAAACAGCTTTTTAAAGAGGAAGTGTTTTAAACATAAAAATAACCCTCCTCAAGGTTAGGAGGTAAATGGTAGTCTAATGAAAAAGGTTGCTGCATTGCAGTCAGGATGTCTCCTCTGCCTAGGAAAAGCCCTTCCTGACAAAAAAAATTCATTTTTAAAGAGAAGTTATTTTCACATGAAATAAACTTGTAATAAAACGGATAAATAAGAGTGTTGTTAGGAAGCAGCAAAGCAAAGGAAGAATTTTAAAATGGAGAAATAACAGTAGACAAATATACATGACAAGTGTTTTATATGTAAACTCTTCCGGTGATTAAGCTCATGGTGACAGATACTTGAGTGTTTTTAGATGCAGCGAGTGATGAGAGGAATTGACATTAACCTGGTTTGTAACAGACGCAACTCTTGGAGATGCTCGTGTATGACTGAGCAGTCACGCTTTGCTGCAGTGACTTGTTATGTCTTCATCTTGGCCCTGAGCGCTTGTTGAAATGCTCTCTCATTCTGTGTGTGCGCACGTGAGCATCTGTGCAAGCACTCCGCTCAGCTCGGGAGGGAGCATTTCAAAGAGAAATAATAATTTGTCAATTGATGTGTTCCTTTCAGTAATAATACTCTGTTTTTCCTCAGCCATTTTATTCCTCCAATTCCTGGTGTCGCAGTGTGAACGCAGTCTGACGTTTCCTCTTCATTATGCGCTCCCTGTCACTTCTCTTGCTGGGTTTGTGGATTCTCTGTCTTTTATTGAGGCCAAGAGATGCTCAGAGCAGATGGTTTGAGCGTCTGGGAGCAGCAGTCAATGCAGGTTATTCAATTTACATTGTAGGCGTTTAGCTGACTCACTTATCTGGATTGACTTGAAATGAGTGAGCAGGTAGAGGTTTGGTGTCTTTGTCACTGTCATTTACCTCCAGTGATTACCTCTAGTCTTGGTAGGACTCTCCAAAAAATGAGCAAGTGTTAGGAGTACATTTACACAAGCTATTACATGAACTGCCGTGCACATACAGTAGTGCATCATCTACAGTATTTTATGGCAACAATTACAGTGACATTTGGGCATGTGTGGCAGTGAGATAGTGAATGAGAATGCCACAATGTGTTTTCAGTTCTGTGATTTGAATCTTAGCATTGGGAGAAGCCTTGTGTTTACATTTGGAAAATGGATTATGCCTCAGAGCACAACATCTTACAGTAACATAAAGGCTCCAGTGTTTTTTGTGTCTGACAGAAGAAGAATAAGCACACTGACTTTGTTTCATGGGGGTATTGAAGAGATGTCTTGGTAGCTGTGTGAACACTGAATGTTCAGGTCAGATCAGATGTTTATTGTTCCACGAGGAGAAATTTGATTTGCAGCGGCAGACAAGAAAAATATGAGCACAGCATAACAGAACAAGGGACATTGATCATAACAGTAACCGTAAAAATAGCCAAGGAGAAAATGTAAATGTTTGTTAAAAACATCCACTATATTGCATATTATTTTAAAGTGCTGCTGAACAGTGCAGACAGGACTTAATGCACGTTGACCATAATAAAATTCTGCTGAGCAGCATTGAGCATGACCATAATAAAATTCTGCTGAGCAGCACCGTCAAAACCTAAGTGCATCCATTGCATTAGAAACAAAAGAGAATCTGTATCTGTTGTATTTTACTCTGGGTGATCTATATCTCCACCCAGGGAGTAAGAAATCCCTCCAATACAGGATGGTCAACGATGAACAAGATTGACAACGCTTTTCTCAAAACGTGTCTGTCATAAAATCCCATCAGAGAATGTCAGTTATTTTGCTGGCTGCTTTAACTGCCTTGGACAGATGGTTTTTGTTTTTCACAATAATGTTTCCATGATAAGAGATTATACAGAAGGATAAGACTGACTTAATAAAAGACATAAAATCATCAAGGTTTTGTCTACATTCAAAGTGTTCAGTTTGCCCAGAAAGTAAAATCTCTGCAGACCCTTTTTGCAGATTGCAGAAGTGTTGTTCAGAATTCAGTGTCTTCTCAATTGTTGTTCCTAGGTACTTGTAACACTTAACGCTCTCAACAAGTGAGTCCGTAATTACAGTTCGAGTGGCTGAATGGGAGGTTTTCCTGGATTTAATGGCCATATCTTTGGTTTTGTTAACATTTAACTTCAGGTTGTCATACCACTCTATAAAGTCGCTCACAACTGACCCATGATCATCCTCTCCATCCTGGAGCAGACTGATTAGAACAGTGTTGCCCACGAACCCCAGGAGATGCCTGTCATTGTAGAAACTCCTGCAGTCATTTGTATAGAGAATATACAATAATGGGGACAGGACACACCCCTCGACTCTAAATTGCCCCTAGGATTGCCTTTGTTTTACTTGCATTATGGGGACCGAAACCTGTTAACACACCCACATTGTGGGGACTTGCCCATCTACAAGGGAATCACTGAATTTCAGGGCGGCAACATGGTTTAAGTTTAGGGTGAGATTAGGTGTTAGGCAAGTAGTGGTTATGGTTAAGGTTAGGATAAGTCTACAGGAAATGAATGTACATCAATGTAAAGTCCCCACAAGCAATGAAAACACTGTGTGTGTGAGTGTGGGTGTGTGTGGTTGTCTCTAAGTGGTATAGATAATGGATGGATGGACACACCCCTGGGGTGAACCTGTGGAAAGAGCGACATTTACCCTAACTGCCCAGGGCCTACATGTTAAAAATGTCACATAGGTATGTACACGTGTGTGCAAACTTTCTTAACCCTATAAAGACATTTGTATCATATGTGCCACGCGAGTTTCTTAGCAAAAAAAAAAGATCACCAAAAATGCCCCGTAATAAAAATAATCAAAATAATATGGCACATTTATTCCTATATGCCTGGACTGTCTATGCATAAATGGCAAATAAAAATCCTGAATCCTGAACTTTCTTTTGGATTTTGATAAAAGGTTTAATAAACATCTCACTTCCAGAAAATTAGAATGTTGTGGCTATTTTTTTTTTTGATGTGTCAGGCTTTACAGGGTTAAAGAGGACTTGCCAAACTTGATGCACATTACACCAGTGTAGCAAAAACATACTGTATGCTATGGGAAGTTCAACTAACTGAGGTACAAGCTGGAAGCTCAAAAAATTATTTATGATTCAGAAACACTGTCTTTTTTTCCTCTGTGCTCTATCAAATGATGGCAGTTCTTAAGGTTTGGCTGCTTCCCCGTTGTTGGTGGTTGTGCGAAGCTGATTAAAACAGATTAAATAGATTAAATGTATGTTTGTATCTCCCAGGATTGTTGCTGTAAACACATTTAATTTAAAAATAATTGAAAGTTATTTCAAAAAGTTTTCATTATTGTTTTTTTGTGACACTGAACTAATTTTCTTAATTTTTAATTTTCTGCTTCCATCACAGAGGTTATTTCCTCTTGGAGCTGTTGCTGAAATATAGATCATAAAAAGGGCCAAAGTTGTCATCTCTCTTGATCAGTTTCCCTCATGTAGGTGTTGAGTTCCTGCAGTGATTGCTGGTTATATGTTTGTAACGTATTCCTCTGTGTGTGTGTGTGTGTGTGTGTGTGTGTGTGTGTGTGTGTGTGTGTGTGTATAAGAGGAGATTGCCTGCCTGCAACAATGCCACAAACTTTGCTTCTCCCAAACCTTAAATCTCAGACACCTTTTGCTGCAGTGGTCAACTGGCAATAATAAATCAACTCAGCAGCCATTTGTATAAATTTCTACTTCCTCCTCCTGTGTGTCTTGATTCTTAACTAGAAGCACCACAAACTACAAAGTGCAATACCCTAAACAAGCAAGTTTTGAAGTGCGGCATTGCTGTCAATTTGGGTCATAACAATACAGTGAGCAGTCACTGTCAGACTCCTTGGTGTTTAGAGAAGTGCTGTAAATGAACTTTTTAGATGGTTCTCATGTGAGGCTGCTTCAGAGGTCAAAAATATTTGTATCGTCTTTTAACACATCATGAAATATAGGTTGGACCTGGAGGGAGTGTGTCTTAAAACAGTGTGACAATTCAGTGATCACACCACGTCCTGTCTATAATTTAGGCACCTCGGTGTCACTAAAATCTTGCACCTTCCTCCTCAGAATTGTTGTGGATGCATGTAATCTCCTAAGAAGATTTGGGGGGTGGGGTGCTTTGCTTCCTCAGAAGAGACTGGAGCTACAGGTTGTGAGACACTAATCCTGTTCAAGGCCACAAACTCTTCACCCTTCGTGGGTTCGTTTACTGGCCAGGAGCAAAGTGCCTTATGAACACAATTATCTGGAGCAAACTCTAGCTTATCCAGATCTCACAACAAGCCAGTAATTATTTCAGCAGCACACCCACACAAGCCACTGTCTTAATGCGGCATCTTTAAATGTCATTCCCGACAGGAACATTGGCAGCCATTTATTGATCAACAAGAGTGTGGACGCCTGCATCGGGACTGACAGTTACGTGACCTCATTAGAGCATGTCCAGGCCCGTCTCACCCTGTCCTATAACCGGAGGGGAAACCTTGCTATCCACCTCATTAGTCCTGCTGGCACACGCTCCACACTGCTCCACCCCAGGTACAAACACGCAACTGCACAAATACACACAGACAAAAACAGTATGAGATGGTAAACACAAACTATTCACACTTGTGTTTGTCGTTTTCCTGCAGGCCTCATGACTACTCATCGGAAGGTTTTAACGACTGGGCTTTCATGACCACCCACGCCTGGGATGAGAGCCCCACTGGGGACTGGACGCTGGAGATCGAGAATGTGGCTGGTGCCAGTGACTATGGTAAAGCATCTATGGTGTTTATAAGTGAGATTCACAAAATGAATGTGTTGCATGTTCGTATCCAGATTTTCATGTTGGCCAAGTGTATTGGCATTTTGGGGCATATCTGAAAAAGGGTTGCAGCATTATTGATTAATCGGTCAGTTACACAACCAAAAGAAACTGTAATACCCCTCAAAAAGCATCACATTTCATCTTAAAAAGCCACATATTAACAAACATATCTCACAATACCAGGCCTAGCATCCGAAGTATAAATTTAGTAATAAACAAGCTTTAAACTGAATATTAAATCTTAATACAAAGTAATTGTAGAATTTCTATCTAATTAATGTAACGTGATAGTACATACATGTTTTGCTCCTAGTGGAGACGCACACAGACAGGTATGACATGCATGTCCTCTGGTGGATTTCAACTAGGGATGCTGTGCTCACATGGTGCATGTCGTCACCTCTGGGCCACCGGGATGGCTTAAAGTGACTTCACTTGAATGTTGAGTCTAGAGTTCAGCTCAAGTGTTAGAGTTCAGTGCCAGGAGATTAGAGATCAAGTGGCTGCTGTATTCAAAGTGTCTGTGGCTCAGTTTTCTTTGTAGGAACTGTGAAGCTGACTCTGAATACTGTAGCTCTGCAGCTATCTGTTTTTATAGCGGGGGCCATGATGAAGCAGCAGAATGAATGCCTCACTTTTTATGTTTGCCCTTGGATTATCAACCTACAAACTGTCTGCATCTGGATGTATAGATCCACCCACAACACAATATCCAGGAGCTGAGAAAACCCCAGGAAAGAGATCTAGATAAATACCTCCCTCCCCTGGAAGGAGTGATTTACTAAAGTGGAACCTCTCACAAGACCCCACATGAGAGATGTACACTTTATAACACCCTGAGTAAGCACAGTGAAATCATGCCGCCTTTGAAATTGCAGCTCATTTCAAGGAGTCGTTTTGTGTCAATTTATGCAGAAAATCCAAGAGCCTGCAATAAGAATGCAGATGCATGTACAAAATCTAGCCATAGTATTTGTGACAGTCCCTCCCTTTTCCCTGCTTAATTTCAGTCTTTCATCTCCATCTCTGCCTCTCTACTCAGGCACCCTGACCCAGTTCATCCTGGTGCTCTATGGCACTGGCCCACCATTGCCTCCGCCTGGCAACAGCAACTGTAAGACCTTGGACCTGAGGCAGATATGCATTGGTAAGAGTGGTCTCTCTTGTTTCCAGTTTATTCTTCCCAGGAAGTTCCTGTCACAGCATCTGAAGGGAGGGGTGGTGTAACTTCTGAGTCAAGCTGAGTTGTGACATGTGAAGTAGCTTGAATAATGTGAGATGAACAAGATGAAATATTATCCTGTACAGTCTGTGCCCAGCTGCATCCATTTACATTATATGCACACACACCTGTTTGAAAGTCACACAGATGTCTTATTAAAACTCTTCTGCAAACTTCACTTGGTGTCAGATGAGATCAAATTAAATTTTACTCCAGGTTCTTTTGAATAATCTCATTTAATTTGATCACTGATGTGCTGCTATCTTCTACCTAATCCAAATACCGCTATAGACAAGGTCTAAGCAGTGAACCTTATTTAAATCCCCAGAGACAAAAGACATGAGTGCAGTGTGAAGTTTGTAAATTTTGAAACAGTGACAGTCTGACCCCTACAGGCTGTCAGAGGTACTTACACACTTGACAGTTGCAATCATATACAGAATCTGAACTGGATTTAATTTTCTTTTTTTTTTATCTTAGCATATGTTATCATCATGTATCAGATTGTTCACACTGAGGCTCACAGCTATAGTTTTCTCTGCTTTTAAACATCGTGACAAGACCCCCGGGGTAAATTAGATTTTCCTCCGTCTGTTGACTCCCCCTCCTGTTTTCAGCTCTGGTAGCCCCAGCACTCACAGTCTGTTAATTGCCATTATAAGCAATGGTCTGCATCTGGACCTGCTGCATAAGGAAGTAAGGAAAGTGGTTTCTTAACTCAGAAATGTTGCACTCAGCATATAAATATCTCCATCAGTTTGTTTTAGTAAGTAAAAGTAATATTAACAAAAACGGAAATACTTAATGACGAATCAAGACTGCCTTGAAACCTTGTCTCACAACCACCCATGGATGAATAAAAACAGAAATGTCAGATGCATTAGACTTTCCTGTTTTAACTGTGCTGTCTGGGCAGGAAACCTGGTTTTGTTTTTGGCTTGTCTGAGTCATATGAAGAGAAAAAAGTATGCAGCTGTTTATTTCTCTCTGTTACAGAGTGCAATGCTGGCTACTACCTCTATCAGCAGGGCTGTGTGGAGCAGTGTCCACCAGGCTTCTCAGTTGGCTCCCAGCCCCTCAATTACACAGTGGGAAACCTGATCACCCCAGCTACTGTCCAAGCCTGCTTGCCCTGCCCACTACCCTGCCTGACCTGCAGCAGCCTCAGCCCTCAGGCCTGCCTGTCCTGTCTCCCTCACCGCTTCCTGGACCCCATCTCTGGCACCTGTGCGCACCTCAACCAGATCATGCGCGAGTCCCCTGGCAGCTTCATGGTGGGCCCTGGAAACCCGGGATCGCAGCTCCAGCTCAGCTCCCAGCTACCCATCACCATCGCCGTGCTCAGCTGCATGGCCATCATTGCCATCTTCGCTGGCATCTTCCTGTTGCTGCAGCTGCGCTCAGGCGCGCTCATCAAGCTGCCTTCTCTGGAGGCTGGCAACAGCCTCGGGGGCAGCTTCAGTCTTGGGGGAAATAGGGTGGTGTCATACCGCGGCATCCCGACAGTGTGGGGGGATGATGGTGTAAATACAGACTCCGAAAACGAAGAGTTTGACGGCCAAAACGAGAGGACTGCCTTTATCAAAACACAAAGTGCTCTTTAATGCCTCACCCACATCCCTTCTCCACTCTTGCTTTTAAAATCCTCTCACCCCCATTTGTCTGATAATTCAGGGCTTTGGTAACGGTCCTTCTACAGTCTTTTCTGGGTTTTACTCTTGCTGCGTTTTCATCCAAGTCCTGCTTCAGGATCTTGTCTTTCACTCTCCTGTGGGAGACCTGATAGGAAGCTGCTGTCTCTCAGAGCTCGGGTTGGCCCAAGCTCTGCTTTGTTCACACTTGGGTGCATTTCTATTAAACTGGCTCTCTCCCTCCTTTTGCCCTCAATCACTGACAGTGTCTGTCTGTACAGAGTCCATTTTCCCCTCCAGCTCCTTTTTCTTACAGTAAACAAGTGATTATTATTTGCTTTCTTCCTCTTTTTTCCTCGTTCCATCAGTCTCAGTGCAGTAGCCAGACGAGATTGTTCAGTGCAAGGAGTTGAGATGTTTGCGTGTGTCTGAATGAATGTATCTTGGTGATTGAGTGTGTAAATCTGATGAACAGTGTAGTGCTCTTTTTCGAGAGGCTAAAGCTGGGCCTGTCACATTCAACCAAAAAAGGTTAAAAAAAAAAAATAATAAAGAAATGTTTAGGTGAATGCCAGTCAGTTCAGAAACATAGAAACAAGTGTTGTTTAGTGACAAAGTCCAAAATCTGCTCAGAAAAGTGCCACCTACTGTATCTGTAGTGATTGACATTTTTAAAGTGCTTTTTAAGAATCAGAAGTATAATTGGTGACAAGGAAACATCCAGGCTTTAATGGTTTATAATTGTGTGTTCCCAGTAAAGGACACAAAACAGACTGTCTGAGAGCTTTCTCTATACGTCATCGCTGTCATCTTTTCTTTCATGATGACACAGTTACAGTCTGTTTACTTAAAAAGAATCCATTATTCAGTCAGTCATTCTTTTTATCTGTAGAGTTACTGTTCTACATGTGATGAGGGCTTTAGTTCTTGTGTTGTACACAGTCTGGAAAGATCGCTGTCAGCCCACCTCAAACTATGTGACACAACTAGAAAAGCTTCCTCTGGCCTTTTGAAATTCACTGAACAACTTTTGGTTTGGAAACTATAAATTTTCCTGTTTTCAGAACCTCCTGACCATCACATGGAAGGGTAAAAAAAAAAAAACATAAAAGGAGAAAAATCGCACACAGACAAGCTACTCGATCAGGCCTGAGGCACAATCCCTTCCGGAGGTATTTAATATCTGTGTGTGATGTGCTCACACCCCGGAGCTGGGAGAGAATCCGTTGGGGTGCGGACGGAGCCGGAGCAATATGTGAACGTGGAGCACAAGAGCTTCTCAAAGCAGCTGGCAGGTGTTGTTACCTTTGATTGATTCATTGACAGAGTAGCAACAGTAGCTCGAGGCTTTCCCTTTTGTCAGAGCACATTAGCATGACCAAACACACATTAGACACCTCATAATGATTGAAAGTTTGTTAGTTTGTGTTTGGGTGTTCATTTATTGCGTTTGATGTTGACAAATGTTTACCTGCCCTCTGAAGTGAAGGTTTCCGTACCTCCTTCGCCTCACAGTCTCTGAGCTCGTCTTTAATTTGAATGTTGTTTAGAAATCCTACTCTGAGACTCCACTTCTCATCAGCGTCTCTGCACTTACCCTCCATTCTTCATCTAGTCTGAATTTTAGACGATCTCTTCAGCATACTTGCCAATTAATTATATTCTGAAAAATACTGCAGAAGACTATTTATTCTGAGAGATTTTAATCATACCATTAGGGAATATTGTTTTAAAGTGATTTTTTTCCCTCCCAGGTTAGTGATCATCTAAAATATGCACCTCATGATTTAATCTAGTGTAGGTATTTTGAATCCATTTATCTGTTTTTCTGCTGTTGTTTTCATTTTAACACAAAACCAGTGGCACTTGCTGAGAGAGGTTATCATAGCGATGACGTGCATACCGAACTGCAGCTGCTCATCCATTTATCTACCTCTCATATCATTCAGCAAGTTAGAGGAGCTGTTAAATGATTATAGAGGTCAAATTATATGTGGGTCAGATATGAAAACACTTCTCCAGAAGAATTTAGGAGGATAGGCATGTAAGTCAAATTTATGTTTTCGAAGAGAAACAAGCTATTGCAATTCAGAAACCGTAAAGCTGCTGTGTCAATTCGAGTCCCCTGAAACTCCTATCGCTCCTAAAACAAATTGCCTTTAAGATCAGCATTCATAGGCAGCCACACCTAGGCTATAAAACCTGTCACTGAAAGTAGAATAGGTAGGAGGGTTGTCCATAGATCATGTTGGTCATCTGAAGTGCTAAATCAATCAAATTGTTATTTGTCATACTCAGTTTCTACTTGGGTGGCTGCATCTGGGGTTAAGACATTTATTGTTGTTCTTAAGTTTTTGTCACTGACAATCAAACAGTTTCCTTGTTTTGAGGGCAGGAAGGTGCACAAGCACATAGACATCACTTTGAATTTAACCACTTGTGTTGGGAAGCTTTCTCTGGGAAGATTATAAATATTTTGAATATAATTGAAATAGCAAAAACATGTTCTGAGAGAAAGTAAAAGAAAAACAAATTGAAATAGCAGCAAATAAGAGTCTGAAACCAATACCTGACAAAATGCCTGTGCAAAAGGATGGAGAAAGATCGGTATGTAGCCTCAGAAACACAGCACTGCACCAGACGGCTGGTGCAGGTGTAGCACATTTGGCTTTTTGTAACAATTTCAAGCCAGGAAGCTCTAAACTGGATTGGAAACCAACCAGAGAATGTGGATTTAGAGAAAATGCCCTCAGAAGGAACAAAGCTACTGTTGGCTGCAGAACAGTGAGTGTGTGTGTGCTGCATGGCTTTGCATTAGTGCCTACTGACATTTAGGTTTTGATTAGCACCAGTGTGAGGAGGGTGCTGGTTCAAAAATGTAATATCCACAGACTCAGACCTGAGAAATTCTATTGACTTCCCAGCTTGGTGTAAAGTGTGTAAACAACAGATAATGGACTAATGCGGCGTGAAAATTGCTTCCATAAACTATTTTCTTAAACTCTGGATGCTCAGTTTGCTTTTGTAGAAGTCAATAATGTGGCACTTTGACCAATTTGTATAGATAATTGATACTCATTCTCATCAGCATTTTATATTCTTCATCTTCCCTCAGAAAAGGTTTGTCTCTTCCAGAAGTCCTACAGTTTCTCCTAACATTTGGCATTTTGGGGTGTTCAGACAGGTTTCTCTGGCCCTTGAGTGCGCCCACAAAATGATTTCTACACCTTGTTTTCACTACAGCTTGATAAAGTCATTCTGTCATCTGATGAAGTCTGTGAGCTCTGTGCTTTGTGTAAGTGCTCAACATTTTAAGAAAACTATGAATGGTGGCAGCATTAAGTGTTTCCAAAGCACAGGCAGCTGCTGAATACTATTAGCAGCCAGCTCACAACTTTCACTGCAAGAATGTGATGTAAAGGTAGACACTAAAAAATAAGAGGTTCTCTAATTGTGCCAGAAAGCGGCTTCTAATTAACCAACCACTTCACTGGCACTAAAGTGTGAAGCCTTTAAATATAGAAAGTAACAGGGATGTTACAAAAAATCTGCTTGTTGGAAAATGTCTCCTCTGATTAAAAAGAAAAGACTCCCTCACGGGCACAATGGAGACTTTTTCTTTACTTCACTGATTTCTTTCATGTGGAGCTTGGTGTTGCTTCAGTCCTGCCTTAGGATGTAGTCTGAAGTGGTCAATATGAAGTCGGATGGAGTTAATAGGAGCAATATCTTTGGCATAACCAAAGACAATCATTTTAATGCTGTTTGTTTTGTGTTAGGACGTGTTGCTTTCAGGCTGTCACAATCCATCGAGCCCCTCACTTGTGTTCCGAGTGTCTTGTTGATATCGTCTGCGGCCGTTTGAAGATCTGCGATGACACCTTGGATGTTCAGCAGCTGTGGAGGGAGGAGGTAGAATGTATCCCATCTCCATTAATTTAAGGGCTGAATCAGATCTGCGTGCGTCCATCTGTGCACATGCTTGTTTAATGAAACACTTTGTGATGGGGCGGTTAGTGCAGCAGGCTCAAACGACTCTGCTGTCCTCCCCCCCCCGCTGCCTCTTCGTGACGGTCCTGGCCTGTGGCTGCACACAGTACCTTAGAGATTTGTGACATATGAATAATGAACAAGACATGTGGGACAAAACTCTAAAATAAGGCCTATTTTTGTACTATATGAATGGTGCAGTGTGATTTTCTTGTAATTTAAAGATGGTTTTGCTTTTGTTTTCTCCTTTTTATTTAATTGATGTCAATTATAGATTCTACTAAAATAAAGATCTATGCAAATTTGAATGTGTTTTTATTCATTTCAAGTAAATATAACTTGCATGTAACGTGTTAAAGATGGTGGATGTGGTTAACATCATATTGGCTTCATCACTGTGTTAGGATATTGAGGTTACCATTTGGCACCATTGTGCCAAAATACACCCTCAGAGAGCTGCTAGCATGTACGGTTAAAAGAAAGAAAGAAAGTTAAAAATGGTAATATTCCAGCAGCTTGGGTGCCAGAAAACAATCATCTTTTATAAATACAGGGTTTCTCCCCCTTAAGTTTTAAATGAAATCATATTTCTTCACATTAAAAAATAAATTACTAACCTTTAAAGCCCAGGGATTTTCCTTTATAAAAATTATAAAATTTAAGTTTATTACAACAATATGTTGCTAATTTTAGACTATATAAAGTAATATTAGTAAGTATTCATTTCAGTTCACAGGAGTCTGTTTTTCATTTGACAAAGAACTTAGTTGTAGCTCAATTATATTATTATAGCAGAATATATGCTATAATATGTTTCATATTTTTCACTTATTTCAGTGTTTCATTGTCCCACTTTGGAAAATATGGTTTGAAATGTGGGGCAGCCTGGTTTGACTAATGTGGGACAGTTATTTCTGTTCATAATTTGGGGTATACACATTTAAGTACAATAAATACATCTCCTGTAATTCAGGAGTTCCTTGTCTTGTAATGCTTAATGTTTAGTTATTTTAAGCAGGTTGCATATATATATATATAGTAATTTCCAACTCATTTTTAATTCAGTGATCAAAACTGTTGAAGTGACTGTTTAACGTGATAGCAATGGATTTCAGTCACACAGATATCAGGCATTTAAAGCTACTGTGGTTGATTTGTGGTAAATCATTTATTTTAATTTGCCATAAATATTTTAAGAGATTATAGTTTGTTTGACATGCTCTAAGTCATGCTGCTTTTTGTCTCGCAGGGGGCACTTAGAGAAAATAGATTTATCAGTATCAATGCCACTGAAGTGACAGCACATACTGCTGCGCATTTATTCTACTGTAACGGTGACATTGAGACTTCAAACTCTGCAGCATTGTCAGTGTATGGTTTGCTGTAATATGGTTTCTGCTGTAGACGCTATACCTAAATATAAAAGCAGACATTTCCTGTACCGTCTGTAAAATTATTAGGAGCAGTGCTGCATTGTACTGTTGTCGCTTCCTCTCTCCAGCAGGCACAATGAGTGTATTGATGATTTATGGCTGGTGGAATTAAGCTAGTGAGTTTATAGCAGAGGTTGCACCAAACACAATGAAGTAAGCCTGGGTTGGTAAAAAGTGTAAAAAGGAAAAATGAAAGGTAAGTTTTATATAACAAACAGCATCAGCAGTAAAGTGAGTACTGACCACACCAACAGAAGGTTTCAGCACCCTGGGCCCTGGTACAGGTTAAGTGACACCTGCCTATTTCAGACTTCCACATCACTGATTTCTTGAAATGATCTGGTCACCAGATGTCCATTTATAAAAGCAAGCACTTGAATTGATCACTTTCGCACTGATGTGTTAGGCAGCATTTCATATTATAGTTGATTGATGTCGAGCCATATTTTGATTAGTTACTGAGTAGTCAAATCTATAATATATTTTAGAAGGTGATCACATTTTCTCTGTGCAGTCTTTATCATTAGTAGTAAAATAAAATCAGTGGAGTATAAAATAAAATGGTTGCTTTTGAAGTAAAGCAGGGGGCGGTTCTAGAAAATTTGGGGGTGGGGTGGCCAGGCTGGGGCAAAGTGGGGCGGTTTATTTTGTGTCTGAATATTAGTTGTCATTTCAACATGCAGATAAGGCGTGTGTCTAATTCTGTGCTCTTCTCAGTCATTCAGCCTCCGCCTGTTTCACTTCAGCATTTTCTTGTTGACCTATGAATAGTTTAGATATGAACAAGGGAGTAGGCCTAAGCTACAATAGGTGGAGTAGCATCAAGTCACAGTCCATGAGGAGTTCATAATCGTAATGACATGATGACAACAGTCTGTAAAGCTTACCGGTGCAATATGTTTAATCCTCCTGGAGGTCTTGCACGTCCACCTTCTAACTGTGGGAGGACAAATGACTACACTACTGTGTAGGTTGGAGGACTTGTTTTATTTGGTTACTTTATACATTTACAAAACTAGCATGCTTTAATGAAGACCGTATTAATTAATCAGACTTGTTGTGGTATAATACAGTTACCAGCACAACCACGTACAAAATGACAGGAGGAAGTACTGCCTCACACGAACCTCTGTAGTTATTTGTAATTCATAAGGAAGTGAAAGCCCTCAATGGTCATAAAAAAATAGCTTCAGCTCACCACTCTGTTTCTGCCCCACTCATGAGAACAAAGGTGCTGTAGGATCTGAGTGTTTAAAGAGTCACAGATGGGTTTTGGGGAGGACCTGAGGTGTCCCCAGGCACATGCAGCAGTCATCCGGCTGCTGGACTCAGAGCTTCACCTGATGGAGGTCATGAAAAAGTGGATGAGTCAGCGAGCGAAGAGTGAGCGGGAGTTTTCATTGCAGCTGCACCACATGGCTACTGTGGCGGACAAGTTGGACCGACCTCAGCCTGGTGCAGGACTGGACTACATCAGCCAGCTCAACAAGGTGAGGTCTTATAGATCGCATTGCACCTCAATCACCACTGATCACTTGTAATGAAGAAAACCACTTCACAGCAGGTTCATTTTATTTCAAATTAGTTCTGAAAATTAAACTGAAGTTAAAAATGAATGAAAAGTGTTTCTCATTTTTTAACCCTGCTGTTATGTTAAAATCTAAAAACAATAGTTAAAAGTATTTTATTGGTATGAAAGTTCTGCTTGGCTTAATTGGTGTAATCAACATATAAAATGAATTGTATTTTATATGTACGTAGGTCTTTCCAATGTACATTAAAAAAAGTTTTAACATGCATCTTTATGAAAAACGCGTGCATTATCCTCATTGAACCATAATCTGTGAGAGGTGAAGAACACCACTGCACTAAATAGTGATTGAAATGGTTAGTAATGGTAAAATTAACCCAGGAACATCACTGCTGTTCCTGAGAAATGAACATAACAGGAGGGTTAAAGTTGCTTATTAAAATAGATTGGCCACAGCCATTTTGTTTATGTTTTTAAATATCTGACATAGTTATACTGGGGGAAATACTGTTTTGCTGTTGGTTTCTGACTTGTTTCTGACCTTGGCCTTGACCGTCAGTCATGGGGAGTGCTGGTCTCTCAGACGGACTCTCTCAGTCAGCTGATGAAGAAGCGCTCTGAGGACCTGCTCGACGGTCCCATCAGCAAACTGACACTGCTCATCAGAGATAAACAGCAGCTCCGAAAAACCTACACAGAGCAGTGGAACCTGTTGAGACAGGAGCTCAGCAGGGTGTGCAAATAACACACACACACACACACACTAAAAGCTAATCTAAACAAATGCACAGTATTTATTTATACATACTGCATAAAGTTTATTTGGTAGATCAGTGGTAGAGTATTAACTACAAATATTAAAAGAAAGCCAGAGTTGTTGCTGTAAAAACTACTTGTTGGTTTTCTCGCGTGCATCATCTTGATATGCAGATGAGCACCACAGCGGCAGCCCTATAAACAGACAGCAGTCAAATGAAATGAGGTTTGATAACTGGGAAGTGTGTGCGCAAATGCGTTTTTGAAGCCGGTGGCTGTTGCATGCTGTTTTTATTACCCAATTACATGAAGCAAATGATGTGTTCATTTTCAGTGATCCATGCTGGGTAGCAGTTTGGCCATCTCACAGGCATTTTGCTTATTTTAATTTCTTTACTTTTCCATGCAGACAAAGCTCAGAGTTAGTCTTGTTTACATTGCTGTGGTTATACAATAGTTTGACTTTATAGTTTGTGACTGCAACTGAACAATAATGTTATCAGGTGGAGTGCTGCCACCTGCAGCATAACAAAGGTCAGATCATTTCCTCATAGGTCATATCTCATATTCTGTGTTCCTCTGCAGTAAAACATAACTATATGGCCCTGCTCACATTTAGTAAAGGAGCCGTTAACCACACAAATAGCTCCTGAGAATCATGCCTATCTTATATTATATATATCTTTGTATATTTTCCATCTGTTTGTGTGCTGTAAAAGATACTGTTGTGTGTCTGTGTGCTGCTTCAGGTGACCCAAACAGAGCTGGAGAGGCTGAAGAGCAGTTACAGACAAGCAGCGAAAGATACAGCTCAGGCCAAGAGGAAGTACCAGGAGGCCCATAAAGGTGGGGATTCCTGGCAGCACTTACTTCTCTGAACAGAGTTTCATACTGATGACACAGTATGCCTTTTGTTGGTTTGTATTTTTAAGTGTAGGGAGTGTTTCCTTATCCAGTTCAAGAGTCTGAGAACAAGGAGTCATATGCTGTATAAATTATAAATCTCCTTGAGGCACATCTGTGATTTGTGATATTGGTCCATCTAAAATTTGACTAATGTAAATATGACGTGTATTTCCATCATCACATAATGTGTTGTCCCTCCCTGTATGTGTCTGGACAGACAAAGAGCAAGACAAGGCTAAAGAGCGTTACATAAAGGCTGTACTGAAACTTCACGGGCTGCACAATGAGTATGTCCTGTCTGTGCGAGCCGCCCAGGTTTACCATCAACACCACTACAGTCAGCTCCAACCCACCCTGCTCAGCGCGCTGCAGATGCTGCAGCAGGAGATGGTGCTCATACTGTAAGATGTGTGTGTGTATGTGTGTGAAAAAGGGAAAAGCTGCCCTCAAATCACATTTTATTTAACCACAGAATGAAAAACTACAAAAACCAAACATTTACAGCAGCAATTTGTTTTAATTATTGGCAGATGTTTATGCAAAATCAACAAGCATAGGCTTGAAATGTGAGTGCAGGTAATACAACATTTAGTTTATTTTCCATCAACTTTATGTTACAGTACATTTATGTAAATGGAATTTGCCATTGAGAGCAGCAACTGTTGTGACAGCCTTTCATTGTTTGTGCACTCGGGAAAGCATTGTTCATCCAAGATTCAAAAGTTGCCTACTGAAAACAGGTATATAGTGAGAAAATTACATGTTATCAAAGAGGAGAGGAACTGGATAATCAGACTAATCTTGTTTGCAACCAACCAAACTAATTTTTTTTTTTTTTTACAGAGCAGAAATGTAATATCCTTTAAATCCTGGAACAGGCCCACAGCTGGCACTCATGTGTAACTCTGTTCTCCTGTGCCCTTACCGACCTCTAAACCAGAAAGGAGATACTGCAGGAGTATTTTGACATCTCTACTCTACTACATCGTGAAGTGGTGCAGATCCACAGGGAGATGTCTTCTGCCCTAGTGGACATCGATCCCCACAGAGAGTATGAGAACTTCATCCAACAAAACAGGTGGACAGATGCACATCTTTCCCCTCCACTATTCAATCTTGACAGTCCACCCTGAGGAACAACATTACCAATAACTGTGTGTGTGTGTGTGTGTGTGTGTGTGTGTGTGTGTGTGAGATAGGTCTGTGGGGGAGATTCCCGCTTGTACAGAGTTTGACTGTGGTCTTCTGGAGGACACCGAGCAGCTGAAACCCAGAGAGATTGAACTGAACGACCTCACACTTGAGACAATCCAGCACAAGTGAGATCAAACTCTCAATCTCATCCAGATGACTAAACTCCTTTTTCCTTTTTTTAAAGTCTCAACTAACTTCTTCCTCTTTTTAGCTCCTATTTCCTTCAAGTATTTCCATCTCCTAACAATGACTGTGTCTTATTCTCCCAGACTGACTGCGCTAGAGGAGGAGCTGCTGGACCTGGCTCAAAGTCTGGGCTCCCAGCAGGTCTTGGTCGATCAGCTGGAGCTGGAGCTGGAGGCAGAGCAGGAAGGTGTCAGAAAGGGCCAGAGGTGAGCGCATCCCAGACAGGAGGCGGAATCAATACCGTTCATGGTGCTGTCTTCAGAGGTTACAGAGAAGGTTTCAAAATTAAAAACACAATGCCCTTGGTAGTTCTGAAGACAAATGACTGGAGTTTGCCTCTGCGGGCCGTCCTTCCCGTTGGGGGTTTTCAGCGTGCTCTTGACTGAGCAATAAGTGTGGTCTCAGGGGGCAGCAAGCACTTTATGAATTATAATACAGCGATGTGGTCAGAGTTATGGGGCTCAAGCCCCTCATTTGTCTTGGTTGGCGAGACTGTATGAAGGTGTTGCAGGCTTGCAGTCCCGTGGGAGTGACAGTCATTAACAAGCTCCTGGAGGACAACTGCAACCTGTATTTATTTGCAAAAAGTTGAAACCTTTTAAAGGCAGCTGGAGAACACATATGGTGGTGGTGGTGTTCGTGAGCCGAGTGGAGGTTGTGTTGCCCTTTGGTCAGATTTTTGAAGAAACATTTTGTAAATTAACAATGACAAGTTATTTTAGGCTGACCTAGTGTGGCCCCTTGTAGCTGGCAATCTGTTTACCTGAGGCTGAGGTCGCACATCTGTGGCTCCTACTCACCATCACTTTAAGATCCTTTCAGAGGTTTTTGTTAATTAAGCTTTCTTCAGGTTAGTTGGTGCATAATGACACATTGTTAGCATTTGCCCTACACACTCATTTTATTTAATTTAGAGTTGTTTATTTAACAGGGAATGATGAACACTGTTACATAGAGATAAACAGAGCAGCAGATGTAGTGTATGAAGGCTTCTAGCTAATTTGCAGCCCCTCCATTCCTGGTTATGCTTTTAAATTGAGATTAAAACATATCTGGACATTTTAATTGTATAACATCATCATTCATATCACCTTCATCAGCAGATGGAGTTTGCACAGTTGTTTGACAATTGTAATTTTTTTTTAGCACTTTAAGGACTTCTTCTTCATGTTGGCCTGAAAGAAATATTTGACATTTTGAGAATTAGCTTTTGTTCTTATTTTTCACAGATCACTCGATTGTGTATTATGAGACTGATAGGTATGGTGTATGTTGTTGTGTGGCTCTCGTTTTTGTTGCCATTTTTGGCCAGGTCTCTCTTCCGCTGTACCAGAGTCAAGTTCCTCGTGTGTCCAACATACTTGGCCAGTAAAGCTGATTCTGATTCAAGAGACTTCCAGGTTAAATAGAGGCTAAATTAAAATAAATAAATAGATAAAATTTTATTCATTTCCTGGTAGAAGGTCACAAGAGAAGACACCATGAACATGTCTGTATGAATATGCAGCTACCACCAAAAGACGGTTTATTTTAGCACAAAAACAGGAAATGGAAGGGAACTGCTAGCCTGGCTCTGTGCAAAGGTAAAAATAAGTAATCAATTTTATCTGACCAACCATGTAACACCAAAACATTCCAGTATACAAGGAAAAAGCAGCAAATCTTCAATATATTTGGCATTTAGCTTTAAAAATGACTGCAGCATATAACTATTATACAGATTGTTGCTGATTTTTTTCTTAACATTTAATTGTTTCAGCTCCAGTCAAATTAAAGCAAACAAGTCACTGGGAGAATAATGTAGCTCATCATTATAGTGTGTGCACTGCACTCCAAGGAACTTGGAGGTTCCTTTAATCCCAATAACATGTTCAAGTCTCTGTAATATGATGGTGTGATCAATGGTGTCAAAAGCCACACTGAAATCTAAGAGGACAACTATGGAGATGAGGGTTGTTTTAACTTTTGTTTAAAGCTTTGTGCTGCTCACACCAAAAAGGTTCTACACAAATGTAATGCATCTTCCCTGATATACACATGCTCTCTGCTTTGTCCAGGGTCTACCAGTTCAGCAAGAGTGGAAGAGCTTCGGCAGCAGGTTGCTCTGTCTCAGGGCATGAGAGCCAAGTTGGAGGTTCAGAGGCTTATTCTGAAAAAAAGACTGGATCAGCTGGGCTGCAATGAACCTCCCAGTGGTCTGAAGCTAGACTCAGAAACTGTTTCACTTTCATCCAACATAAGAAATGTATGCTCTTACTTTCAAAGGCTGCCCTTCCTCTTTATTTAAGATCTTGATCCTAGTTTTAGTTTCTGTTGGCCAGCCAGGTGTAAAGAAAAAAAAAAGTCACTGTTTGGAGGTCACAGCTGCTGCATGTTGCTGTAATTTTTTTCTGACAACAGTACAGTCTTTAGATCCAGATGTGATCATCTCATGTATCCTCTGTTATCTGTCTGCTGCTATGCACTGACTAACAGAACTTTCCCTCCTCCTCTCGTAACATGATCAGCTGCTGTCACATCAC
>NW_018127884.1:7547164-7549256 GCF_001952655.1 Monopterus albus
GAGGTTGCTCTACAACATGGGTTTTGTAGATCTGGGCTCTGGGAGTCTACCAAGCCATCCCAGGTCAAAAGGCTGTCAGTTAAAGGGAGGTCTCTAATGAAAAGTCAGATTTTTTTTATGCAATAGTTTGGTTTATGACCAAATGCCCAAAAAGCTGTACTTTGTGCTTAGAGCTAGTTAGCAAGTGCTGGCATGCTGACACTAAACTACAATGGTGAACATGGTATCATGTTTACCAGCATTACACATGTTTTATTGACCAACACAATGTGCTTTGGATTTGTTTTCCAGGACCCCAGCCAAAATCCTGCCAAACTCCTGGATGGGATTAAAAATAATCTGAGTGGCTTGTTTAAACCCAAATGTGAGGTAGCTATGGTATCACACTGTACACACTAAATATCTATTTCTCTGTGTGTTGATGTGGTTGTTTCAGCTGAAGGACACTTCCTCTGGTCACACTTACACCTCCCTGCTCTTAGCTTTAACTGCAGTGGCTGTTTTGTACACTCAGACCTTTTACCACACAACAAACAATTCATCTTGTTTTGATGAAAGTGCCAAGAGTTTTAAAGTGTATCTTCTGCACTGCTGAGCTTACTCAGGCACACGATCTTTCTCTGGGGTCTCATGCTTCTGAAGGCACCATGGGATTTATTGAGGTCATCTTTGTCAGGAAAGTTACTTCTTTCGAAAGTCTGCCTGACCTAAAATTAAGTTTACTTCACAGACAGCTGGCAGCCAGTTTACATTTTATCATTGCTGACAGACGATAGCACACAGAGAGCAGAGCGCCTTGACCGAGCCGTCCTGCATACAAACTCTTAATAGGAAAAAGCCTTGTGCAGTCACTCTTTCGGTTTTCAATCTGTCAGAAAGATAAAAATGTGTGCATATTGTAAAAGATCATTTTGAGCAAATAATATTTTAACATCTTTTATCATCTTGGACTTCAAGTCTAACTTATTTAAACTGTGAACTGCATCTTCTCTCTTTACAACTCCCATCTCTGTAGCACCCTGGAAACTTGAAGGATGGTGTGATTAGACTTTAAAGTATTTCAGATTCTTCTCTGAAGTAGCTCCATATTAGCTTCACTTCTTATTGTTTCATCATTGCATTGGTGTCAGCCAGAAAGACTGCTTTTCTCTGGTCCTGACTCCAGGTGCTTCCAGTCCTCACCCCCATCCAGGAAGTGGATCGTCCTCTGGGACAGCAGGACTGGTACCACGGAGCCATTCCCAGACCGGAGGTCCAGCAGCTGCTGCAGAGTGATGGAGACTTCTTGGTGAGGAAGAGTCAAGAGAAACAGGGTTATGTGCTCTCTGTGCAGTGGGATGGCTCCTGCAAGCATTTCCTCATTCAGAACATAGATGTAAGTAAATGTGCTTAAAACTACAGTTTGTAACTTAAGGTAGTGCAGCATGATACTCCAAATCAGTCCACGCTGCTCCGCCCAGTGCTCCCTCTCCCTGCTCCACTATGCTCTACTGTGATCTGCTACACTCTGCCATGCTCTGACCGGCTCTTCAGATATGTCGTTATGAAATTACGATAGATGAGAAGGCAACTAAACTTACTGATCAAGCAGAAATAACTGAAAATCCCTGATTGGCTAGAGAGGTCAATCCCTCTCAAAACCTTTTAGAGCTAATCTCTCTGCACTGCTGCCAGCGCTGTTCAATGAGACTGGGTCACAGGAGGCTTCGACAACACCTCTCTACATTTGATTTGATTTGATTTGATTTATTTATTCTTTCAAACATGTAACAACAGTCAGTATGTAATCACACATAATTCCAGACATGTCCACAAAAATATTTTCAATTTACTTATACCTAGTACATTCTTGAACGAAGTAGGAAGAAGTTAGACTTATCTAGTCCTACCCCCTAACATCATCTTATCATCATTGGTTTGCAAGCAGTATTACTACATGGATACATATTCTACATCCACATTCCCGTCTGATTAATCATTAAGCCTGTTCTTGCATATATCTTGATTGACACATACCTTTATATCTGTGTTTAAACTCATCAATATTCTTACTGCTTTTTATGTCCACACTTAAATTATTCCATAGTTTTAC
>NW_018127884.1:7550793-7580602 GCF_001952655.1 Monopterus albus
ATCCATGGTTTCTCACTGTAATTCCTTTTGTTTTTATACTGCTTACGTGGGCAGGTCCTGTCATATACTTCCTGAAATATATGTAAAAATTGTTCATATGCTTTATCTAAATCTTCCTCTCTATATACTGCTTCCCATTCCTGCCCCATTAATTCCTCCTTAAGCCTCCGTACTGTTTGTTCATTAAGACAAGTCCTGTCGCAGATTTCTACAACAAAACTATTTGAAAAAGTTACATACTGTAGCTTTAATGAAACAAAAAGTTCTTGTGGAGAATAGAGTTGTAGAAATTCATTTTACTTCATGTGGTTCCTGTTTTCTTCTGTGCATTTCATAGTTGCTCTATATTTGCACGTTTTGATTATCTAAAGCAATGATGCTGCAAAAAAAAAATTGATGTAATGTTTGCTTCTCTTTTTTTTATGAGGAAGTTATGAAAGCATGAAAATTATGTCTGTTTTCTATTTGAGTTATTTTCTGAACTTTTTTCATTATGTTGGGAAGTTTTCCTGACTCGTTTTCTATGTGTCAGTAGAATATGTACCGTCTGGATGGAGAAGGCTTCCACAGTATCCCACAGCTAATTCAACATCTACTATCCTCACGCCAACACATCACCAAGAGGTGTGACGTAGTGCTGAAGAAACCTGTACTGAAGGTACACAGTCCCTAAAAATGCCTGCCCATTCCTCTTGTCTGTGTGTGAATTCTGTAGTTGATAACACATTATTCCAGAGTCATATCCAAGAGCTTCGACACACAACTTGAACATGCAGTTCATGAAAGTACTTCTGTAGTTGTCACAGAAGAACATGCATGCAAACATAAAATTGCCTTAATGTTCTTTGATTAAAAATTTCTTCCAGTTACTTTCCTATGACACTATTATGTGTCAGTTGTGGTTCAGTTTCAGCCACAGTAGTTGGTAATTATTTCAGTCTGATCCCATGATGATTAACAGGGATGTGTGTGAACAAGCTGAATAGTGCCGTTATCCTGGTGTGATATTTTTTTATCATAGATTAAACTCAAGTTTCATTATGAGAAAACTGAACCCTCTTTGTTTCCTGTTTGAGGAAGTTAAATTCATTCCAGGTCAGTTCTAATATGACAGCAGTAGACTAAGATCCCTCTGCCTGTTAAACTGAAGGCTGTTTCCTCTCCTTTGTGCCGCAATATATTGCAACAGTCAGAAGTGGAAAATTATATTGATGTCGTATGAATACACATTATTTAACATGCACAGTTCTGTTACTGTTTCATTTGAGTGTCTTGTGAAAAGTGTGTGAAATATGTGTATGTATGTGCAGTGTGTGCAATATGGCTCATGATGAATGTGCCTATTTGTGCAATATGAATCTGCATTATTTAGAGTTTTTACATGATGTAGGCTTATGATGAATGTGCAATATGTTTTTGTAAATGATGAAGGCTCATGATAAGTAATATAGTTTTCATTAATGTGGATTAATACGTCTGTCCTCTAACTCCTTTAGGACAAGTGGGTCCTGGATCATGATGACATTATCTTGGGGCATCTCATTGGACGGGTGGGTACACCTGACCCCTGCTGACATGAATGTAGAAATGAAGCGAGCAAAAGCAACATTTTCTTTTATTCACTGATTTTTATGATGACAAATATCAAAGTTAGTCACAAATACTGTATGTGTGTGTTTGTCTGTCTCTGGAACAGACATCTCCAAATGTTGAGAACATATTTGTAATGAAGATGAACTGTTGGAGCAATGAGTCACACTCATTCACTAATTTACTGTTTGTTTTTTATTATAAACAGACACAGCATTATCAGTCATAATAAACCATCATTATTGCCAGTTAAAGGGTTAGGTTGACAGTTTTTCAAGTCTGTCTTAAATTAATGCATACTGTACATGCATAGTGCTGCTCTTCTTACTGTCTGCAAGAAATTTCATCTTAAAGTGATTTCAGTGTAAATTATATTTTGTTTTCAACAAAAATATATTCCAAATTTCAGCCAAAGTTAAACTGCAGTGTCAGCAATCTGAATTAAAGAGTGTATTTTCCAGAGTTACTGTTCCAAAATTTCCACTTTCACTTACCGTCTCTCTGTTGTGCCGCAGCAGCCAAACACCACCCTAGAAAACACAGAGGGAATTTTGAAACTCAAACATCTCTAACTGTGGGAATAACCCACTTGGTTTGTGTAAACTTTTGAAGTCTCATATTAGCTTCAGCTGAATTTTAGAAATCCTTTTTACACTGTGGAAACAGATATTATCATCCATCACTTACATTGCCTTGGGTGGGGATCTCTATGTGGCCAGTCTGTCAATACTGAAGGAGGAACTGTAGGAACAACAGCCAATAACATTTATGACCTAACAGTTAAAAAAAATTGTTACCTATACAGAAAACCAGACGTGGCACTGTCATAACTTGAATGATTTGGCACTGAGTTACATGTACTGTACACTCGTATCCAGAGTTAGTAAAGAAAGCTTAAAGAACAGTAACATGTTGGTGTTTGTATGTTACAGGGAAACTTTGGGGAGGTGTACAGTGGTCGTTTATCCTCTGACAACACTCCTGTAGCTGTGAAATTATGTAAAGAGAACCTGGCCCCAGAGCAGAAGAGTAAGTTCCTGATGGAAGCCAGGTTAGTGTTCACACAAACACAAACACACACACACACATACGCACACACACACACACACACACACACCTCTCTGTACTCCTCTCCTCTTCTATCCAGGATCCTGAAGCAGTATGACCATCCTAACATTGTGAGGCTGATAGGAGTGTGCACACAGAAACAGCCTATCTACATCATCATGGAGCTCATTCAAGGTAAACATGTTCCTGTTGGACACCACCCTTGTTTACCCAGGAGTTTCAAGATTTATTGGACCATTATTGCTTTCCCACTTTGTTCCTCCATCATCACTCTTTACTGTATGTGTGTGTGTGTGTGTGTGTGTGTGCGCGTGCGCGCATTTCATAAGGCGGTGATTTTCTCTCGTTCCTGCGGCATGAGGGTCACAGTCTGAAGCCTAAGATGTTGATCAAAATGACAGAAAACGTAGCAGCTGGCATGATGTACCTGGAGAGCAAGAAGTGTATCCACAGGTTGGTCAGCCAGCCCCCTTCATAAGTACTGTACTTAATTACAATTTTGAGGCCTTGTACTTTCCTTAAGTAAAACTTTTTATATGGTACTTTATACTTTTACTACACTACAGTGTCTTTTGGAGGCAAACATTGTACTACTTTTATTTTAAGGCTTTAGTTGCAATTAACTTTAACTTAGTAAAACAAAATACAACTACACAACATAATTATGATACAGTATAATGATTAAACTACCCAGCACTATACAGTATAAAGTAATTCAAATTAGTCCCATCTTTACCAGCTATAATATTAAAGTGATACAATAAAGCAGGGATTTTCAACAAATTGTGACCCAGGGACTACAGTTCTGATTAAGAAATAATCAAGTTTGATGTTATAATGATCAAGTCACACACCTTCATCAATATGACGGGATATTGCTGGGAGCCAAACATCTTAAGAATGAGCGGCTATTCGTGAAGCATGAATGAAACAGCTGATGCCAATAAGCTAATGGAAATGCAATTGTAGTGCTCCATTTGAACTAACACAATGTTTCATACTGAAAATGTACAATATTCTCAGCTTCTTGATAATGAACACTAATACAAATACACTACATAGGAAGTAACAAATACAGTGTATATAACATAACATACAAAATAAATACAAAGAAACATCTGTGGATTGGGAGACTAAGTAAACTATGCCAAGAATTCTCCAAACTGTGTGGGCCATGATGAATTTAACACACAGGAAACTTTATGAAATGCAGCAGCGTGTCAGACAAATGAGAGTTCCAGTGAACATTAATTAGGTGCATAACATCTCCATTTTATTCACAGTATAATTAGTTCCCAGAAGCTGCAGGCACATGGATTTTCAAACTGATTCATTCTCACACACAATAAAAGCATCACTCACTTCCTCAGTGCTCACTTCACCTAATTGTTAACCAAAGTGCACATTCTCAGAAGCCACTTCCACATGCATTGATGTAACATTAAAAATGAGGGATCAACATACAATAAGTTCATTCAGACTCAAAATGAACAGAAGCTAAGTTTCCTGGAAAACTGTAGCTCTCCCAGACTAGCAGCATGTTCGGCGAGCTGCAGTGGGCGTGCTTAAAGCTCGTTTTCTTTCTTCTTTTTTTAAGAAGTGAGATATTCTGCATAAAAGCTCTTGCATGTGCTGCTGAAGTCATAAAGTGCAACCACAAACTTAAGTACTGTACATATACATGCATAATTAATGTTACCTGTTTATTAAATGCTAATTTCTCTACTAAACCCTTTATTTGTGCAGCACCTTTCATTTAAAATATTTAAGAAATAAAAAAAATATCAAAGAAACACTTTAAAATAAAATAAAAGTAGAATTTAAAACCAATGAAACAAACAAAGCTGTGAATGTTTAAATACCAAACAGGCCATGGAAAGGAAGGAAGATTCACAGATATAACAGATATGAATGGACAGTTATTACAGAGGTTTGGTCACTAACAAGAAAAGGCTGGATTTCTGTGTTTCTTTGTCCTAACTGTTGGTAGATTTAACGCTGTAGTACTCAACTAACTTTGGCTGTGCCCCTTATTTACTCTGGGCTGGGGATGTCGCTGCTGCACAGTGCTAGCACACTGCTGTACATGTGGTAAAATGTACCGTAAAGGAGACAGAGTCTGTGCAAAGATGCTGAACCAGATGTGGCATATTCTTTTTCACATGTTTTGCTAACCAAGAAGAAAACTGGCTCATAGGCCTTATTGTAGCTACACATCAAAGCCTGTAAAGGCTGGATCTCAAACACACAGGTACTGTTCATGGGAAACATCAAACTTGGGGTTTTGTAAATAGCCTCTAAACATAAATTAATAACTAAGCATCTATTTTTTGTGGAATATACTGTAAATGCAACCTGAGAGGGAATTGTATGCATGGTTGCTATTGTGTTTCAGGGCATTTGTTGTTGCGTGAGAGTGACAGGGGAGCTTAGGATGAGGCTGAGAAGACAGGAGGCTGTGACACCTGGTTTATTACAGAAGCATTGTATGATTTGCCCAGTGGGGACAGATCAGAGCAAGCTGCTGGGAGCTGCTCAGCCTGTAACACTGTGTCACACATGACAAGAGCGCCTGTTCTCTCATTCCCTTTAGTGCTGTTTGTTCTCATGCTTTCTCTTTTTTTCATGCAGAGCATGGTGTTTTGTGTCTCTTTTGTATGTATTTTAATCAGCCTTTGTATACATATCCCTTATATCTTTCTCCCTCGTCTCTCAAGGGACCTGGCAGCGAGAAACTGTCTGGTTGCAGAGAACAATGTGGTGAAGATCAGTGACTTTGGGATGTCCCGTCAGCAAGATGACGGTGTCTACTCTGCAGAGGGAGGCCTCAAACAGGTCCCTGTCAAATGGACGGCTCCTGAAGCCCTGAACTATGGTAGGCCTGCTTCTGCCTGCAGGTCCCTGATATACTGTACATCTCTGACAAAAAGTGACAAAAACCTGTCTGTGCCTTTGCCAACGCTGCCCCCTGCTGGTGCTTTCAGGTCGGTTTACCACAGAGAGTGATGTCTGGAGCTTTGGTGTTTTACTATGGGAAGCTTTCTCCATGGGAATGACGCCCTACACAAGCATGACCAACCAACAGACACGAGAGGAGGTGGAAAGAGGTAAAGACCCACACCAGACACTTTGTTTGTGTTCAAATGCTACTGAGGAAAGCGTCTGCTCCACTGGTGCCTTTTTCAGAAACAGAATCATCTTTATTGGTCAGGTGTGTTGGCCACATTAGGAATTTGACCGTGGTACAGTGGCTCTCAATGTGTATGTACAATGCTCTGCTGTAAAGCAATGAGTAGACAGATAAGCAAGATAAGAGTGAGAGAACAAGAAAAGTAAAAGAGTGAGTAAGCAAGAAAAAGAAATGTGCATTAGGAAAATAATAATAAAGAATTTATAAATATAGTACATACACACAGTTTTAGATATTTATGAAGGTATATTTACAAGGTATTGCACTGAGGGTGCTGGCTGGGATTGGCTCCAGCGCCCCCCGCAACCCCGTTTGGGACTGAGCGGTATAGTAGATGAATGAAATGAATGAATGAATGCACTGAGGGTTGTCTTTCTGTTGTATAGTCATAGATTAAGTGTTTATCAGTGTGATGGCACAGGGGAGGAAACTGTCCTTGTGCCCGGTTGTCTTGGTGTACAGTGACCTGTAGAGGGGAGGAGTTCAATCAGTTTGTGTCCAGGGTCTGAGGGGTCTGCAGAAATCTTCCCTGCCCTTTTTTTTGACCCGTGAGGTGTACAGGTCCTCCATGGAGGGCAGACTGACACCAATGATTCTTTCTGCAGACCTGACTGTCTGCTGGAGTCTCTTCCTGTCCTATTTGGCAGCTGAGCCAAACCAGACGGTGATGGATGAGCAGAGAACACACTCGATGATTCCTCTGTAGAACTGTATCAACAGCTCCTGGGGCAGGTTGAACTATCTGAGCTGACACAGGAAATGCATCCTCTGCTGTGCCTTCCTGGTGATGGCGCTGATGTTGGATGTCCACTTCAGTTTCCTGGGAGTTAGTGAAGCCCAGGAACATGAAGGACTCTGCTACCGATACAGTGTGGCTGAGTATGGAGAATAGGGTGGGGGAGGTTCTTTCTAAAGTCCACTGTCATCTCCACTGTTTTGAGCATGTTCAGCTTCAGGTTGTTGCAACCACACCACAGGACCAGCTGTTTAACCTCCTGTCTGTACACAGATTCATCACTGTCTCAGTTGAAACCAATGGCCGTTGTATCATCTGCGAACTTTAGGAGTTTAAGAGAGGGGTCTCCTGAGGTGCACACATCCCTGGGGTGCACCAATGCTGATTACCGGGTGCTGGATGTGGTTTTCTGCAGCCTCACCTGCTGCTTCCTGTTTGTCCACTAACAGGTGGGGGCAGGCACAGTAAGCTAGGTCAGTTTAGAGTGGAGGATGTCTGGGATGGTGGTGTTGAACACTGAACTGAAGTCCACAAAGAGGATGTAATGCAGTGCCATGTTGACTGCATCATCCACTGACCTGTTTGCCCAGTAGGTAAATTGTAGAGGGTCCAGCAGGGGGTCTGTGATGGCCTTCAGGTGGGCCGACAGTCTATCAAAATACTTCATGACTACAGATGTCAGGCAACAGGTCTGTAGTCACTCAGTCCATTGATGTGGGGTTTTATGGGGACTGGAATGATGGGATTTTATGTTTCAGGAAATGGGTATAGTGTACTATGTGATATGTTTCAGGATACCGTATGCCTGCTCCTCACGGATGCCCTGTGGAAATTGCCAGGATTATGACCAGCTGTTGGCAGTACGAAGCCAGAAACAGGCCGTCTTTCAAGAAACTCCGAGCTGAACTCAGTGCCTTATATGACAAAATTACTTAATAGAAACCTGTTGACTGGACATGTAGATTTTTTATCCCAGTCAGGTTGATTGGCCATTTGTTGGTTTGCATTTTTTTTCTTCAGAAAAGATACAGTGCATGTGTTGTCTAATATTTATTTTTTGCACTTCTTTTGTTATGGAAATGAACTTGGAAGTATAGTTCTGTGGACTCATAAAATATCAGTGGGCCAAGTAATGGCTGCGTTCTTGTTTCTTCCTTTCCTGCCCTGTTTGTGTCCTTGTCCCCCTAATAAAAACCACAATCAACTCAAATGCTTTTCTTTTTCTTTTTGTTTTGTACACCAGCTTCTGGTGTCCCTGTAAGAATTTTCACCAAGGCAGGGGAGGAATACTTTTTAAAAAGCCCAAACACAGTGGAGAGAGAGCTTCATTTCTTAATAAAAATCAATAAAAGTGCTCCTTTCTCACCTTGCACTTCTCATAAACATTCTGTCGCTGGTCATATGTAAACACTTGTCTATCAAGCCATGCAGCTAATTTATTAACCAAAATAATGCCCACACTGATAATACAATTTATGAAAAGTACAAAGAGATGTACTGCTTATAAGTAAGCATAAGCATAAACTTTTATTGCCAAGTATTATCAGAAATACAGGGAATTTTACTGCAGCGCAGTGCCCCCGATGTGTTTACCAGTGTGTGTCAGTAGTGAACACTGTTAAATGAGGCTTTGATTAACAAATCTTTTGGCAGTTCAATTGGCTGCAATGCCCCATTGCTTAAAAAAAAAAGCCTTGTTTAGCCATCACTACAGCAGTGTGGGTGTGTAATGCCACGGAGTGGTTCTACTGAATTATCACACAACTCTGCAAGCTGCCACAGATGCTAGTGCATGATTAAATCCCTGGCTCAGTTTGAGCTGCACTGGGGGTTTATTGTAGTTGTTCTTGAAATGATGTGCAGTTTCTGTTCTCTAAGCCTCATTTAATATGGATCAGAATCTCTTTTTTTCTGTTTTGTTTGGTGTACATCAGAGGCCATTAAGCTGGAGTCACATTGCTTGTCTTTTAACATACGTTGCAAGAAAGTCTATGATTGTTTGATTAGCACAAATAATCCTATTCATATTTGAGTGTTTCGTGAGAACAGAAAAGAAAGTAGAAATCAAACTTCTCCACATGATCTACGGGTGATATGTGAGACACACGCCCAGAGTAGCATTAATCTAGACTCATTGTCTTTTAAAACCATCCTCATTGATGAAGGTGTGGCACTCACGTCGGTGAAGGTATGACTGTTATGTGTGGTTTGCCTCTTTAAGCTTTTTGAAAAGACATCTCTATTTGAAACCACTCCACCGGTCAAGCATGTTCCACAGCTTTTGGTTGTCACAGGGATGTCTCATGATCCCTGCATTTGTCTTTATTTGTTTCCAAGGTAACAAAACATGAATCAGCGACACTGTTTAGAGAAGTAGGTACTGTCCCGCTTTCTACCTAGAAAACAATTTCAGGTCATCTGGTTCTTGCTACACTGCACAATTATTAGGCAAGTGAGTATTTTGACCATATCATCATTTTATCCATAATTTCCAGCTCCAAGCAGTATAAACTTGAACGCTTATTGGACTTAATGCATATCAGGTGATGTGTTTTAGTGTAACGAGGGAGGGTGTGGCCTAAGGAGATCAACACCCTATATCAAGGTGTGCATAATTATTAGGCAGAATGTTCTCCTCTGGAAAAATGGGCCAAAAAAGAGATTTAACTGACTCTGAAAAGTCAAAAATTGTAAAAAGCCTTTCACAGGGATGCAGCACTCTTGAAATATCTAAGATATTGGGGCGTGATCACAAAACCATCAAACATTTTATAGCAAATAGTCACCAGGGTCGCCAGAAACGTGTTGAGAAGAAAAGACGCAAATTAACCACCAGAGATTTGAGAAGAATCAAATATGAAGCTACCAGGAATCCATTATCCTCCAGTGCTGCCATATTCCACAACTGCAACCTACCTGGAGTGTCAAGAAGTACAAGGTGTTCAGTTCTCAGAGACATGGCCAAGGTAAGAAAGGCTGAAACCCGACCACCTCTGAACAAGACACATAAGTTGAAACGTCAAGAATGGGCCAAGAAATATCTGAAGACAGATTTTTCAAAGGTTTTGTGGACTGATGAGATGAGAGTGACTCTTGACGGACCAGATGGATGGGCCCGTGGTTGGATCAGTAACGAAACTTTCTTCAAGCAGTGGTACAGGAAAAAGTCTGCATCTTTCAAGAAGACTTTGATTTTTATGCAAGACAACGCTCCATCACATGCATCAAAGTACTCCACTGCGTGGCTGGCCAGTAAAGGCCTTAAAGATGAAAAACTAATGACATGGCCCCCTTCTTCACCTGACTTAAACCCTATTGAGAACCTTTGGGCCCTTCTTAAGCAGGAAATTTACAGTGAAGGTAAACAGTACACCTCTCTGAACAGTCTCTGGGAGGCTGTGGTTGCGGCTGCACAAAAAGTTGATTCTGACCAGATCAAAAAACTGACTGACTCTGTGAATGGAAGGCTTGTGACTGTTATCGAAAAGAAGGGTGGTTATATTGGTCACTGAGGTTTTCTGTTTGGATTTTCAGAACTCTTTATTTGTAAATTATGAGTTTGTTTATTATTCTCACTTTAACAGGTGAAAATAAATAAGTGAGATGGGAAAAACTTTTTTTATTTAGTTGCATGATAATTCTGCACACTAATAGTTGCCTAATAATGGTAGAAAGCCAAAACTTCACTTTTACTGCTTAAATGTTCAGGTTTGAGGGTTTGTTAACATTTTGGATTGACCAAGAGCACTGTAGTTGTGCAATAACAAAATTAATCCTCAAAAACACAACTTGCCTAATAATTGTGTACATGCTGTAGTTCGACAGTTGACCAATTAATTATTTAATTAGAAAAGTAATTAAAGCGTATTTCATTTTTAATTTGTGTTATTTTGGATTGTCACTTAAACATTTTATTTTACTTACCTGTTCATTTTTTAAATCTCAGAATGCAATGTTAATATGTATGTACCAGCAATGTACTTTAAATGGTGTTTAGAAACTGAAAGAGATGTGCATAAGTTGCAGCATGCAAATCTGAAGTCCACAAAAGGGGATTAGAGTCACTGTACTTTTTTTTTTTTTTTAGAATTCTGACTTTAAACTTAGAATTCTGACTTTTTTAAAAAGTCAGATTTCTCAAGTTAAAGTCAGAATTCTGAAAAAAAGTGAACTCTGTGTCCCCAGGCAAACTGGAGGCAGGAGATTAATGTGTCTCTTAGCTTTTTGTCATCCAATAATATGACAGTAAATCAACAAGCAACGATTAACTTTAAGAATAGAGCATCATTTGATGGCTGTCATGTACACTGACAGGCTCTCAATTAAGCTAATCCAACTATGAGCCAGAAGCACCATGAACAAAAAATATACTCGCTCATGGTGCAGAGACTCAGAGTGCTAACGCACGACAACATACCTAACATTGCAACATCAGCAATTACATTGCTCATACTCAAGGTTAACAAGATGCATCAGAACTTTATGTTCCTAACCATAAACAAATCATCAGGTCGCTGTAGCTTTCTGTGAGTAGTTTATATCTAATAGATCATCAGTTAACAATGCTAATTTACAGTTACTGCCACTAGATTAGCCACTACCTACCATAATCATTTAGCAGGTGCAGTTTGACAAATCAGAGAACAGGTGACCCAGGTCTAATCGTTACTTCTGATAAAAACAACATAATTAAAAATAAAATACATTATTTTTAAAATTAGAAGTTTAAAAAGTACATCGATGACAAATATTTTCTTCTTTCTCCTCTATTACATAACCCAGAGGTCAGCCAGTGACAGGCAGGATGCAGAACCAGAACCAACAGAAGTGAACTTGCATGTTTGTTTGAGTCATTCATCGGTTAATCTAGTGTGAAGATTCCGTCCACTGATTACAACACGGAAGTCTGATGAACTTTACACTTTAAAACAAACAGTATCACTGCATCACTGACTTTGTGGAAGGGAGCAACCGTGTTCACCTTGGTTGAACATGAAGTTGTTTTTTTGGTTGTCTTATGTTGTTCTGTAACCTGTAGTGTACAACTCCAATCCTCAACACTTTTCCCACGCTCACGCAAACTGGCATTTCAGCTAAAAAATTTAAGGTCACTTGTTTCTGCGAGGAAATAGTGACTTGATCTGTTGACTGCAGTAATTCATGCATTAAATCATTACGAGCCATGCATTAGTCAGACATTACTGAAGTACATTATTTGTACTCCTATTATACTTTTGCCAACTTGGATAATTTACTTTATTTAACCAAGAAATAATTTGCCTCATTGAACCCTAGGGACTCTTTTGGTCAACTCGGTGTCTTTTATCTTTTTCCAACATTTGCTACAGGAGGCAGTTTTTCTGCATGGGTTTAGAAACGGCATGTGATATCGAAGTCATCTGTGTGTTTATTTCAAACACATGTTCAACACAAAAACACAATGACTCTGTTCAGGGCTCCCACAGGGACCACACTGGGAAGGTACAGTAAAAGTGGAAGAAGAAGAAACAATTATTTATTGATTAATATTCTATAAGTATTACCTTTGCTACTGTTCCTAGACTCTTGAGGGCTTTATTTTATTAATCCCTTAATTGTGCAAATGTGCAGCAAACGTTTGCCCATTTTATGACACTAATTGTAAAACTCTGAGGCTGTATGGGAATTATTGAATAGGGTTATAGAATGTTTTATTTATTTATTAAATGTATTTGTTTATTTTATTTATGGAGTCTGGAGTGTGCCACTGCAATAATTCAGTGGAAAATGTTAATGTGTATATATAAATTTTATATGTGTAGTTTGTGTATATGTAGTTTTACTTTTTACTTAGTGTTTTTGTACATTTCTTCTCATGCCATACCATTGTTTCTGGCTTTAACATTTTCAGTTTCATTATAGCTTTAATTTGTCGGCTCTCTTTCTCTTTACATAACCTCCATGCAATCCCTTATTGAAAGGTAGATCTATACATTTTACAACCAAGAAAGCAATGAGCTGTCCTGAATCTAAGTTACAAACTTGAAAAAGTGAATTCCAATTCTCCATGACGTTATGTTTCTTGGACAAATGTTGCCTGAATTTGAATTTTGTTCACCTACTTTTTTAAAATCATCTACAAGGGCCTGTAGCATTAGATATTGAGTGATTAACACTCGAGTAACATATACTTAACTGAACCACTTCTTTGTCAAAGTAATTGATAATAGCATTAAATACGAGCTTTTTACATTGTCTGTGAGGTTTTCCTCCATTTCTGACAACAAATATTTAGTTACATTTTGAACAAATGAATATAACAAAGTAAATTACTCATTAAAAGTAGTTATTTTACAAATATAATTAAACTGAAGATTATTTACATACTATTTACTCTGTAGCCTTCTAATGAATGACAATATATCACTTCCACCCAGGGTAGGAGTTGTAGACTTAGATGACCTAGGTGCATACATTCTAACAGAATTTCCCTATACTTCTAAGAACTTGTAATGTCTTTGGCTACTCAGCTTGTCAGGTATTCTGCCAAAGCCCATGACTGGCCAGAGCATCACTGAGAAGAAGTTAAGTTGTCACTCACTGAGCTGGTTGGGTGATTAAATTGATAAACATTCTTTCTGACCAATGTGAGAGCTGCAGGAGTGTAAATGGGGCAATTTGATTACAGTGAAGCCCAGTAAACCAGAATACGGCATTGCTTTGGTTAACATTAGCAGTGAATAAATATATGATTAAAACAGTAATGAAAGGAAACTGAAAAAACCGCTCCAAGTTTTGGACTTTTTCTCCATGAAAGTATGTTTCTTGGACAAGTGGTTGCCTGAATTTTGTTCACTGGATTCTTGTGATAAAAGCAATATCCAGCTATGGCCACTTATATACACCTTGTTAAGGCTACCTGCAAACAACTGAGAAAGGTAAGGAGCGACTGTATTGTTGTGTGTTATACTGCTGAAAAATTCAAAATGGCTGTTGCACTGATACTGGGACCCTAAAATACCTCATAGCTGAAACTGTGAGAGGTTCAAAAGAGCAGCAACAGGAGCTCTGATTGTCAGGCTGTTATGATCCAGTCTCCTTCTGCTGTTTGCAGGAGCCTCAGAGCTCCTGTTACCATATAATTTAATTAGGTTTGTTGGTTTAAAACCTATGGAAAAGGATTAGGGCCACTATGAAAATGTATTTGAGTTCTGACTTTAAATCTGACCTTTCCCAGAGCAGATCAAGAGGGAGAGTGGTGACAACTGACTCTAAGGACTGTTTTTTTTTTTTTTTTTTTTTTTAAACACATTAATGGTGGATCATAGGAAAGTTGAAGCTGCTATGGCTATGACACCACCAGTGCAGTAATGTCACCTGGGGTCACATGAGGTTCGCTGGCACCTCCACATAAGTTTGCATTTGTGTGAACCTGGAGTCATATGATGGGTCATGTGAGAGAAAAAGTAAACATTCTGTTCTTGCAGGTCTTAAAGCTGTAGCTGAGGGTTATATAAGCATCAGATAACAAGTAGAGACAGACGACTGCCTGACACTATCATATCTCTGGCATCTAACAGTATGCACTACTATGCACAGCTCAGTTCCAGGAAACACTGATCTGGTTGGTTGCACCCCCTCAGGCTGTTCCAGGCGGCTTGAATAAAAGAACAAAAATGAGTGAGTGGCATTTTATTTCTTTAATACAGTGTATCCTTACAAAGCAATTATTTGAAAAGCTCAAAGAACAGTTTCACATGATGGGCTTGCCATTCACCTGTCAAGCATAATTTAATAGCAATTCATGTTGTACCTAAGATGAATAGGGTGCTCCAAAGAAAACAGGCTTTGTATCATATGAGAAGGAAACAATTATTTGATGCCATTTGATGAGTGAAAGTAGTTTTCAGAGAGGTAAGCAGCTTCTGTGTCTAGATGTCTAGATATTTATGACAAAGTGACTAAAATTGTTCACATAATGTGCAAAAACCTGTTATGAGCAATGTGTATAGACACATTCAGTTAAAGGTAATGCAGTAAGACGGTGTTTGTGCATCACTTGAACTTTTTTGCCTTTTGTGGTTTCTGTGGATACCACAAACAAAGTAATTTAAGACACAATGCCTAAACAAAGTTAGAAGAAAAGCTTTGTTGCCTGAATAGCTGCAGTGCACTAATACACGTCTCACTGGCTTGCAGATTGACAGGAGCTCATAATATCTCCAGTGGCATCATTCCAGAGCTGTGTGTGGCCAAGGCAGAGCATATGACACAATACCACAGAGAACATTGCTGGAATGCTTCTGCTGGATAACATCTAAAACCTCCGTGCTGTCACGCGGTCACACTTGAAATAGTTTAAGTTAATACTCTGTGCTTCGATGAAATTGAATGATTCTTCATTGTTTGGCCAGTTATTCATGCCAACTGTTGTGCAATTTCTTCCCTAAAAGCCAACTTTCTATGATGTTTTGGAGAAAACTGTGTTAATTCCTTGCAGTGTTTTCTGCAGTTTCAGTTTATTCCAGTTTGTATATTTTAAAACTCATGTATCAGAAACTTTAAGATGGTGTAAAATCACTAATATTGTCACTAATATTATTTTTTCATTGATATTTAATGATGAACTAGTTTTCCTTTATGGCATGATATGTAATAAAACAACGATTAAACAAAATATGTACACTGCTCAACAACAAAATAAACCATACTGTAATACACACACCTTGCTTGGACAGCCTTTTGACCACCGGTGCCTCTTGGAGGCTAATATTAGCTTGCTATACATCTGTGGGGTCCCAAAATGGGTCCATAGATAAATCTGAGGGGATAGAAGATAATTAAGTGAAGAAGAAATAATAAGCACATATTTCTTATGCACAAAGTTTTGCTTTGTTTTAGACTTTACTCTATTTTTATTTAATTTTATTTTTTACATTTTTTTCCTTTTTCAACTCTAAAAGTGATTCAGCCTTTGGACTGACTTTTGGCAAATGTTTGTAGCTGCAAGTAGATAAATAAAAATAAAAGCAATATCGAGTAGATATTGCTTTGTTTTAAGGGCTCACAAGATGAAGAGATTAGACTGTGGTTCCCATTGAGGTTGTGACGCTGTCAACATTAGATGTGCACATGTGAAATAGCAGACCTACTATTTTAAACTGTCTGCATATAAACATACTGTTTCTCTTGGTCCTCACTCAAAAAATGTCCAGTGTCCAATGTCCAGACTCTCTCTATGTACTACATGTCTCCAAGGAAAACACCACTGCACTGCTTTAGATGGATATTGTTGTATATCTTTATCCCTGTGTATTACTGACTAGATGACTGTTTGTATTACCATTGTTTTAGGTTTTAGTATTTACCAATATTCTGCAGTTGTCACTTGTAGCCACTGTCATAGTTGTTTAGTAAAAGTTACAGTGACTCTTTATATTCAGTTAAATCTCATTTTATTCAGCATGAATGTCACTTTCAGACTTGTTTACCCATCACTGCTGTACGCAACTGACAAGATGAACATCTGACAAGCAATCTGAAGGTTAAAACTACAAAACCTTTCAAACTAAAATCTTTCATTTCACTTTACGATTCCACATGTAACAGCCTTTTTTTTAATGTGCATGTCTGTGAACTGTATTTCTTGTACAAAGGACTCTCTTAATAAAAGACATCCAAGTCTTAATAGAGTTTGTTTAAAAAAAGGATTTAAAATGAAACTAATTGTAGGTTCAGTGCTTTGATTTGATTTAGTTAATTTGCTTTGGGTAAGATATAAATACTCTTGTGCAGTTAAAACACCTAAGACAAGTTAATACAATGCAAACATCCTGACAACACAGGCAATGAGCTCAGGCTGTCCTATAATAACAAATGCATAGAAAAGGTTTGCAACAAATGTCTTCTAACCAGCCCAACCCAGTGTCATACTTTGGAGTGATGAATCAATAAATATAAGTCTATCATCTGCACAAAATTCATGGATTATGTTTCACAAAAATCTTGAACCTGTTTCATACTGGTGTGTATGTCTTTGCAGACCAATTATTGTTGGCTTGGGAAAACTTGCCTTGTGACCTGCTGCATGTGATGCTGGGGAAATATGTCCAATTAGAATAAACATTACAATGAAACATTTGTCGTAATGAATATCATAAATAGTTTGATTGCTAAGCACACCCTGTGACATTAGAATCTTTTCAGTTATAATTAATGTGTTGCATAACGACTTGAAGGCGGCAGATAACATCTGGAATGTTCTTACAGCCCCAGCCCAACACATGATGGATCTTTAAACTGGAATCTCTTTTGTTAGATAATTGATACTGAAAAACATCCAGATCATGAGGTGCACATGATTTGCAAGGGGAGGACAATGTGTAGGGGAGGACAATGTGTGAGAGACAGACCCATCACTGTACTAATTCATACAGATTTGTTCCTACTGGCTCATCACATATGTTGGGTCATGCTGATAATTATTTTCAGTGACTTGTTTCCAGGCAGCAGTGGGTATGAGGCAATTGATCAAGCACAGACAAGTGAGCTCATGCAAGAATAGCTGTATGTCAGAATTCCTTTCCAACACACGACCCAGCTAACAGACATGACATCGCAGCAAGTTATCTCACCTGCAACTGCAGGTGTTCCCCAGTTACTTAAGTACAGTAAAAGCAATAATACCACAATGTAAAAATACTCCTGCATTCAAAATGTTTATGTATAAAGTACCAGAAAAAGAAGAAAAATAATTTAATAATGGACTTAGTTTTTTCCACCACTGCAGGTGTTCTGTAGCTGAATATCTATTTATATCTGCTCTGATTGTGCTGACTACATGTGAACATTTTTCAGTAATGAGCAGAAGTTGTTACATCACAAAAAAGACACCATATGATAGTTGCATTTCCATCACATGTTTGGGCAGTGATTACTTGATTTCTTCTTGCGATACCTGTTCTGGGAGGAATGTTGCCAGCTATAGCTTGGTCTGGGTGAAGGTGTAGAGGCCAGCAGGTAAGGAGTGGTTTATGGTACTTGCTATCAGGTAAGGTGTCCACACCCCCTGTATGTGAGTGGAGATTTGGGGCACACCTCTTCAAAGCTCCATAAATACCTAATGAAAGGCCGCTGGGAAGCACAGCTGAGCAGAGACCTGGGCGAGAAGTGATCAGAGCATCATCAACAAACAGTCATCACCATGGGAAATTTTTGTGGCTCGCAAAAGAACACTAATGTGCGCATTAGTCTACCGGCTGTCTGCTTTGTCTGGCAGATTGCTATGATTGTCCTGTTTGGAGTTTTTGTCCGGTACAATGAGGAGTCAGATGCGCACTGGGGAGAGCACAAAAAAGCCCACAACATCACCAGCGACATCGAGAATGACTTCTACTACAGATATCCCAGTAAGTACAACAACAGACAATCTACAAGGAAATTCACACTGTAAAAGAGATTATATATTTAATAGCATGTGTGCATGTGATGATCCTGTGTGATTGAGAAAATATAGACCACTAGTCAGGGCTGATGGCTGTGGTGCATATTGTTGTACTTCAGACTTCTGGTATTTTCCCACTGATGTCAAATAGATGACTTAAAGGCCTTTTCACACCGAACATATGAATTGTAGTATAGGAAGGTAACTTTGTTTTTGTCGTTCATCTATTGCATTTAGTTTATTTTAAATCTATTTTGTCTTCTCGCCATATGAATTGTAGTATAGGAAGGTAACTTTGTTTTTGTCGTTCATCTATTACATTTAGTTTATTTTAAATCTATTTTGTCTTCTCGCCATATGAATTGTAGTATAGGAAGGTAACTTTGTTTTTGTCGTTCAACTATTACATTTAGTTTATTTTAAATCTATTTTGTCTTCTCTGTTTTATCTAGTGCCAAAAGTATTCACACCGAAACAAATTGGATTAATTGGTCCGCCATGTTGAATTTGACGTGTCAACAAGCTGCATTGTGATTGGTCAGAGGTGCTGCCGTCGCCGCGACCAATTGGAAAAATCGACCCGGAGGCGAAAAAAAAATTAATGTCGCTTTTCGGGTTGCGAAATTACGTCGGCGGTGTGCAATGTATCATTGACAAGTTATTGGTTCGAAAAATATTATTAACGCGCGAATAAATCGCGCGTTAAATTCGCGTCTGGTGTGAAAGGGCCTTAAGAATTTCTGCAGCAGTTTAGTTTAAATGTTAATGTAAAATACAGGATGTAAGAGTTTGTCAAAGCCTGCTGTTATGTAATCGTTCCACAAATGTCAATATGTAAATACATGGCAGTACACCTTCACACGTAAAGCCGTAGTGTTTAATCGCACTCCCTCCAGGTTTCCAGGATGTCCATGTCATGATCTTTGTTGGGTTTGGCTTCCTCATGACCTTTCTGAAACGCTACAGCTTTGGTGCTGTTGGCTTCAACTTCCTGATTGCCGCCTTTGGCCTGCAGTGGGCTATTCTCATGCAAGGCTGGTTCCACTCGTTCGACTACGCCACTGCAAAAATTTATGTCGGAGTTGAAAAGTAAGTCGCTTTGGAGAAAAGAAAGTTTTTTTTTTTTTCTCATCACCTAGGTGTGGTTGCAGAGATGATTTATGGAACTCTCATCCACATGACAAGGCCATGTCATAATAATGACCCGCCTTAGTTAATACTGTTTTTTAGTTGTAGATCTCAAGCACAAAACCAGTTGATTTACTGTATACTCAACCCTGGAGTCTGGGATGTTGCCAGTTTTGCCCTACCCAGCCTTGGGTGATCTGTGTGTTGTTCTTTGCTGTTTGCTTGATGAAGTGTCCACTAATGTGAATCTTGCTCTTGTCCTCATCCCCCACAGTATGATCAATGCAGACTTCTGCGTTGCTGGAAGTTTGATTGCCTTTGGTGGAATCCTGGGAAAAGTAAGCCCTGTCCAGTTGATGGTTGTCGCCTTATTTGGCGTCACACTGTATGCTGTGGAGGAATACATCATCCTCACCCTCCTTCATGTGAGTCTATTAATCACCTGATGAGTGAAAACTTTCCTTCAAAAATTGTAATTCCTATTTTGTGCTGCTGTGTCTCCAACTGTGAATTTTTAATATTTCCACAGTGCAGAGATGCTGGTGGCTCCATGGTCATTCACGCCTTTGGGGGGTACTATGGTTTGGCCATCTCCTGGGTTCTCTATCGACCAAATCTACACCAAAGCAAACGTCTCAATGGCTCTGTCTACCACTCTGATATGTTTGCTATGATTGGTGAGTGACCACTGGCAAGTTATATCTTATACCTTTAAATGTCACATGTCTGTATTTCTTTAGACACAGTTCATTTGGCATATCTAAAATTTTAGTTTTAATTTTTGGTCTGAATGATTTACTCTCACTTCACAGGCACACTGTTCCTGTGGATGTTTTGGCCCAGTTTCAATTCAGCCATTGCAAACCATGGCGATGGACAGCACAGAGCCGCCCTGAACACATACTTGTCCCTCGCTGCCTCTGTTCTCACCGCTGTGGCCATCTCCAGCATGTCCCAGAAGACAGGAAAACTGGACATGGTAATGCTAAATTACTGAAAAACACACACAAAGCACTTGTAAACTCTCCTCAGTTATCTAATAACTCTACAACCAGCCATGCAGCATTTACGTATTTCTCAATTGCTCATGACTAACATGCTGTTTTACCTGACAGGTGCACATCCAGAATGCCACTCTGGCAGGTGGTGTGGCCATGGGAACATCAGGAGAGTTCATGATCACTCCTTATGGTTCTCTCATTGTGGGTTTCTGCTGTGGAATCATCTCCACCTTTGGCTACTTGTTTGTCACGGTGAGCCTCCTTCACCTCCCGGTTGTTGGTCTGGGGCTCTGTGCTATGGTGTCGCCACTGCAGACAGAAAATAAAAAGAAGATTAATGAAGGATGGGTGAAAATCAGACAAAATGAAATCAGTTGTTGGCTGTTTGACAGGAGAATAACAACAAACTTATAAAAGCAAATGATTCATTTTAAGAGCACTTCTTAAGCCTGTTCAAGTTTTAATGTAAGGCATGAACAGACCAGTGAAGTGAAGCGAGGTGTCGTGACTCAACTCAGCATGTTTATACATGGGTGTTGGTGGCTCTGAGCATAACGTTCAAAGCACCAGCCGTTCTTTTATTGTTAGTGGAAGGATGTTTGTAAAATAAATAATGGGTTATGTAATAAGGCACCTTGAAAAAGGTTTAACTAGAGCGAAATGGGAATCTAGATAAATAGTGAATGCTCTGGAGACTAAAGTCATCAGTACAGTACTTTTAACAACCTGAGGAGGGTTTTATATTTCATTATTACACATAAATTTGACTTTGTGAATCTTTAAAGACTGTTTTTTTTTTAAAAAAAATAGTTTTTAGAGCAAGTGACCTTATGTTAGGTGGCTTCACCAAATAGTGAATTAAAATAGAGGAATTTTATATATTTATAGTATAAGAATTTACTTTCAGTTTTGTGGAGAATGCTATAAAAATGAATGTAGTACATGGTGTGGGTATCCATAATTTATAGAAGACTTATTTTAATAGTTAAGTGAAAAAGTGTTGAAACTAAAAAAAAAATGTAATTAACATGAAAAGTTATATGTGTTGTCGGCCATATTGTTGCTAGATCAGTAATTAATGAGTGACTGCTTTTCTCACTCTCAGCCTTTCTTGGAGAGCAAGCTCAAGCTCCAGGACACGTGTGGTATCCACAACCTTCACGCTGTGCCGGGGATGCTCGGTGGCTTTGTAGGTGCCATTGTTGCTGCAACGGCCTCTGAATCTGTTTACGGCAAAGAGGGGTAAGTGACTAAGACAAAAGCACTAAGAGTGCTTTCATTCACAAAAGCATTTCCACTTTCTGCTTCAGTTTTATATGTAAATGTATCATTTTTTTCCTGCCCAGGTTGAGCAGCACACTGGGACTTGAAGGCAGCTTTGCAAACAGATCTCCTGGTACACAGGGAGGCTACCAGGCTGCTGGCACATGTGTGGCAATTGCATTTGGTCTTGTTGGAGGAGGAATTGTTGGTGAGTTTGAAAAATGTATTGTTGTACTATCAGGGCAAAAGTAATATTTCCTTATCAAGCAGTCTGTTCCAAAAGAAAGTAATAATATTATTTCTAGAACACTTTGAAAAGGATTTACAGTGTTTTTAAAGAACTCCACATACACTCTTTAAATGGCAAGTCTTCATCCAAAATATGAAAAAAAAAACAGATAAAATAAGAGTCAGTGATGCTGAAAATATCAGCACCAGTGTTTCTGGGAGTTACCATTAAGAAGAATTAAATTATTTACTAGGAGGATGTTACAGTCCATTTAACACGTGCAAGATGCCACTTAGCCAAGATTCAAGTGAGTTTGATAACAAAAATTATTTACAAAACCGAGTCAGAGCCCTGACCTAAAGAAACAAAAGAAAAGGAAGCCCTGAACCATGCTGCACAATGGGCTGTTGGATTTGTACTTCATCCCCCAGCCTAACAACAATACACTTAAACTAATGAACTAAAGCTGAAAACATTGCTGCTGGTGACTTTCTGCTTCACTGATGACTAACCAAACACAGACCTAATACACAGTGCACTACAGAACAGGGCCTATGCTGCTGGTTAAGGCAGCCACCACTGCTCTTCTCCCCTCTCAGCCTGTCATGTGCCCAGGTGGGCCTGCTTTATTCATAAACACAAGTTAATAGACATAGGTCAGGATTGTGGAAGTGCATGTAACAAAGATGGGGGTAAATCTTATGATCAGATGCCTTCAATAAATTAATAAATAATTTTAAAAACCCCACATATTTCTTTAATCCTATAGTGAATGTTTGGGAGCCCAGGAACAGCTAAATGTACCTGCCTTGGACTTTTTACGCTGACTAACCTGAGGCTGAAGAGTATAAATGTGAAAAAGGTTTTAACAAGAAAAATGATTATTATGGCCAAGATGAAGGAACTGGGGTGAGAAGTCTGTCTTAATGCCTGTTTGTTCTCTCTTCAAAGGTCTGATCCTGAAAATACCTATCTGGGGCGACCCTGCTGATGACAACTGCTTTGATGATGAAGTTTACTGGGAGGTGAGAGAACCTTTCTACCACCAGATGGTGCTCTTGTGCTCTTGCCCTCTAACTGGAAAAGCAAGTTTTGCACTCACTTATTGCTGAGTTTCTGGCTCCAGTTTTTACCCCATGTGTCGGTTTCAGGTTCCTGAGGATGAGGAGACCATCCCTCCTGTTTTGGAGTACAACAACCACATGAGGCACAAGCAGCAAGAATTGTAAGCACCATCACACATACACATGTACTCTGCTCTCGCATGAATTTCTCATTTAATGTGAATTTCTCCTTTTTTGTTCCACAGATCTGCATCAAGCTTCAATATAGAGCAATGTTAGATATGCACAGTGGGAGCTTAGACTTGTTGCAGCTGTGAAACATTTGTTTATGAAGGCAGTGCACTCAAAAATGGGCAACCCTACAAGAAACGAACATTTTTGACATGCACAATTTATACTTGAGGAATTTGTTTAGCACCTTTGCCTCCTATTAGAATCTTAAAGTGATGACAGCACTGCACAGAATGAAGACCAAACATCTCATCTGTGGAGAAATAATTCAGAATAAAGGCTGGTATTACTCCTGAAGGAAGTTTTAACACACTATATGTTTATGTTCTATGTTATTTTGGAGAAACATGTGTACACTTTAATTTGCAGATGTTTTTTGAGTGGAAAATGCCAGATATTGAATCCAAGCAGTAAGATGAGGCACAAACAACTTGTGTTTCTGTTTATGTTGTGTAAGCTAATTATAATGCATAGAAGAACCGAGAGCTCTTTTCACACGTTTGGAAATACGTTCATATTTACGTACATCAGTTAGATAAAATAGCTCTTTTTAAAGCACTATACAAAACTATGAATTCTTTCATTTAATGCATTCCTTAATATTGCCATGGATAATGTTTAATATTGTATTTCTTTTTCAGTGAAGTTGTGTGGAAGCACTGTACTGTGTTGTACATGCAAAAAGAAAGCATTAGGGAATCAAAGGCATTTGTGCTGCCAACCTAGGAACTTTTTGAATTGTGTGTGTCTTAGTTATTTCTGTCAAATTCTGTATAGGTGTTTGCACTGTAAGTTGTGTGTAGAAATGATTAGATTTTTTTTTTACTCATTTGTTGCTCAACTTACTTGTTCTTGAGATGTAGTAACTACATATCTATAGTACAACCTGGTTGCTGTAATGTTGACTGTTGTCCAGGTTTATACACAAAGTGTAAGTAAAATTAAACAATAAAGTTGTATTATTATCTTTTGCCGACAGTCTTACAAGGCAACACATAAAATATGTTTTGCTACAGAATGAAGACATTTTTGGAAATTCCTCACTTTGTGAAACACCTGTGAAAGACTTGGGGTTCAGATTAGAATTTGGTTTAGGTTAGGGTTAGGGTTATGAAATTTGGTTCTGATGACATTATACCAGTGAGTGTTTTCACAAAGATAGAAGTACAAGTATGTGTGTATATGTGTGTGTGAAAATGTTAGAGCGGGAAGAATGGATGGATGATCAGTGCAGAGAAGAGGGTTAAACTGGACAGACTGTAAACTGCTTGGTGAAAGCATCTGTAGCTGATCACTGGATAAACATCTCGTCTGCATCATTGATCATTTTGACACAGCTATACAAATATAACCCGGCCAATTTTGAGTTTATAATTTCCCCTGTACTCCACAAGGTGGGGCTATGAGGTAAAAAAGGTAACTGCTACAAAGCTGGACGAAGGCTCTAACCCCCTGACTAGTTTGTGAAGTTTTTCCAGAAGTAATTTTAGGATGCACAGTTGTAAGTGTTAGTCAGACATGCATTTTAAAATTAGGAGAATCTCAAGGACACCTACTGGACCTACTGGATTCACTTACAGTATTTGCATAAAAATAATCCCAACTTTAAAAAAAAGAGATGGATTTGAATTACTGACAACACAACATATTGTATTAGCCACCTTTCATTTAAATAGACAATCCTTTAGTTGAGTTAAAATTTAGACAATATTAGTTTGGAAACTAGACATACATTTTTCTTGAATTTGAATCAGTTGGCAAAACAGATGAAGATCCTTAATAAACTGAGAAATGTCTTCATAGCTACAACACCTGTCCACAGCTTCCTTTTGACTTAACTTGAAGGTGTGAGTATGGACAGTCAACTGGGAGCCAGGAGACATCCAGCAGGTGTGCACCTCCTTCAGGACACTGCTTGTTGCCTCCAGGGCTCTGATCTCCCTGCTCCCTCTATTGTAATGGTAATGAGGCCTGGACTAGCCGGTCAATAGCCTCATTTCCTGACCAATCACTGTGACATTAATGAACTCTAAATACACTGAGTGGACACGTGCTTTGTGTTGGTCTTATCATGTTGGCTGGGCACGATCTTTATTGAGTGAAGAGGTCTCTAAAATGGCCAGGGTTAAGCAACTTAAGGGTGGGATTATTTGCTAAATCACTGCTGGGGTGAAATACCTCAGATTCTGTTTGTAGTACAACGAAACAAGCAAGCAACATTTATTTATATAACACTTTTCTAAACCAAAGTTACAAAGTACTTCACAATAAAGCCAAACTGCATTGTAATAAAAGACAAACTCAGCAAAATAAAATTAACAAAAAGCATAAAACATATTTAAAAGGGGCATCAGCTACTCAGTGAGGAATGCTTGCCTGTGTAAGTGAGTTTTCAAGAAAGAGTGAAACAACACCAAGTCAAGTGCTGACCGAATATCTAAGGGAAGGCTGTTCCATAACATTAGAAGATCTCAGAGATCTACCTGGGGTGTATGAGTGTAAGAGTTCTGAAAGATATGAAGGAGCCAACATCATTTACATGTGTTTTTCGAACACCCCAGTTTTTTCAGTTTCTATAAGTAGCTCAAGTCTAGTGAATAACCTAGCTAAGAAGTAAACTGCAACAAATCAAAAGCCACCAGAACTATAAATGTGTGTAAATTTAATATAAAACAGGCCTTTTTCATGGATCCAATAACAGGATAACATCCATCTTTTGTGCAGCAGTGAAAGTAAATGAAAACCTTGAAACTTGATGCAAACATTTCCTATAGATGTACCAAACTTTGTTGATGACTTAAAACAACAAATTTTATCTGGACAAAGGCAGTGTTGGAAAAGATTGTATTACTACCATTTTATCTGGAAAAAGACATTAACAAAAAAAGCCTGACCTTTACAGGGTTTCATCCTACAGCCAGATAATGAGTCAAAAAAAGAACAAGATGGTTAGCTTCAAATGATGCAATGGCAGCACAGTGTCCAGACTTTCCAGATGAGGAGTGAAAGCAAAGCAACCTACCCGTACACGTGCAACACATCGGAACACCTGCAACAGTACTTTTTAACTATTTATTCAAACAATATTTGGTTTCAGTTGTAGAAAGAATGTCACAAGTGTGCTTGCCAGTTTCATTACACTAATAACAAATGTAGAAATTGACTTTTTTTTTAAAAACCTTTGCATGGTACATTACTTTCGCATTAGAAGAACATCTTTCCTTCAAACATGTTTGATGGTTTTAAACCCCTAACCCAACAGACAAAGGGAACAGGACAAAACTAACAAACTTTAGAAGGAGAACAAGACTGCGGCGCACTGATAATAAGAGTCAAAATTTGTTCACCAAAACACCATAGTCCTCAGACTTTGGCAGGTTTGATGTAGCAGTATTAAATGCATTAAATTGATCAGTGTGCTTCAGTCTTCTTCAGTTCTTCTCTATAGGATAGGCAGACAAATAGATGTTAGGGATCTTTGCTTGAATCCAGTCTTTCCAATAACTGTAAAAGTTTTTTGACATGGTCCCAGAGGTGAGAGAAAGACCCACTGTAATAAAGATTTTTCTCTTTAATTGCAATGTAAAAAGGCCTTGCTAGGACCTGATGCCTGAGGAGTGTGGATGCAGCTCCTCTTGTGAATCCTATGATCCTGGGGAGAGTGTTTGTGAAACCACTTGGTCTGCTATTGTCCTCCTGGGACTGGCCTCCTCTGAAAAGCTGCAGAAAGCCTGTAATCAGATTAAAGGTTGCTGGGAAGGGGAGGGGGGATTTTTGAGGAATAGCAAAGAGGTCATGGAAGTTTTCTAATCAGTACCTACCATTGAAGTGTAGAAGAGGGGCTAAATAACGCAGCAGGAGGGTAGGCGAGAGGCAGGCTGGAGGGACAAATTGGCCTGTTGTTGGAGGGGGATAATAGGACAATGAGGGAGTGGAGTATAATCAGTGAGTATAGAGTGGGAGAGAATAGGTGCAATGGGAAAAGGAGGAGACTAAGGAACTCCAAAGGCGGTGGCCTTATCCCATCCTGCCCTGGCAATTATATCACCTTTGTGAGCTGATTGGAGCAGGCTGCAGAGTCCATCTGGGCTCATAGATGGACGCAACAACGTACATTTTCTCACTGTCCTCGTCAAGCGGCCTCACTGGGCCACTGAGCAGGATATCAGGGGCTCTTGTGGGCTAAATAAAACTCATCAGCACACTCCCGAAAAGCTCCTGCCCTTCTAGAGATCCAGAATACCTAATTACCACATGACAGTGACAATCACTACTCATGTCTTCATGCTTTCTCTCAGACTATTTCATTACGTTATGCCATTTGAAAAGGATGAAGATGTTTTGTAAGGCTCTAGTTCTCATGAAAATCAAGTAATAAGTAAATAAAAACTACAATTTGTTACTGATACATTCAGCTATAAAATGAATCTCCTCACTGTCCAGAGCTTGTAATGCTGATGTCAAATCACAAGACTTCCCACTGAGTGCTGAGTTCCACCAGTTTCTCCATAAGATCCTTTGTCATTGTGAATACTGATCAAACATCCATTGCCTGAACACCAGGCGTCACTAAAGGCCAATCACTCCTTTTTTTATTCAGTTGACAAGAGTCCATTTGTTGGGGTCAAAGAGGAAAGTCTCAGGGGGGAGACCTCTCAGCCAGCACTGGTGAGGAGGTGAACCAGAGAAATCACTATTCATAGTCTTTGTGCTTTGATTTGGGCACAAAGGCCACTGGTTCCCTGCCTCGACTGAGAGAGGTAGAAATCAGAGCTTTAAAACATGTACAAGGGATCCAAACTGAATGGTTTAGCTAATTAGGTGCTCCACCTGCCCCAGAGCCCTAATTAGTGCATAACAGATAGTATTTGATTATTATGACAAAAAAAATCCTGCTTTTTCTTTGTTTTTTGTTTTGGGGTTGTTGCTTATTGCAAACATTCAGTTTCATATGCAAACTAAACTTTGCATAATTGTCACATATAGGACAGAAGCACTTTTTAAAATATCTTTTATCTGTAAAAGATTACCCCGTTTCTGAGATGGGAAACACTATAAGTAGCCTCATGCACTGTCAAAATGCATGAAGAGATGGGTGGAGTACTAACAGAAAAAATGCATGAAGAGATGGGTGGAGTACTAACAGAAATAATAGAAAGTAAACTATAAAGACACTGCTGTAGATTTGCAAAAGTTCAGCAAATTGTTTTAGCAGGTGTCAAGCTCCAGGGTCAAAGAGGATCTAACTGTTGTTTATTAAATTCTGCCCTATTTTCATTCTCTTCTGGCTCCTAATAACAATCCCCAAATCAGCATCTGAACATTTCTTTGCGACAGAAAATTAAAAGTTCAACGGAATTGTTAAAACATGTTTGTATTTACAGTGTCTTTTTGGATTAAATTTGACCAGAGGCAGACAGTTGTGGATTATTTTCTCAAAAATATCTGATGAATTTGACACAGAAAGACCTTCACCTGCCTTTGCTACAATTTGTCAAAAGAAAAAAAAACAAACTCAACAGTCCTGTGGAACTACTTTTTGTTATGCTGCTGTTGGTATCTCACAGCAGGCAGGTTTCCAGACAAGACTGTACGTTGGAATGTGCACGTTGTTCGTCTGTCAGCACAGCTCTGTCTGTGCCTGTGGCGTGTTGGAGGTTTAAGGTTGTGCTTTAGTGCTTTTTTCCAAACACATACAGCGATGCATGGGTAAACAAACACATACTGTATATGTGACAGTTAAGAGTTATGCTTCATCAAGCAAAATACCTCATTTGGTGATAAACTTATTTTGTTCCCTTCTTAGACTGTAATTTTGTTTTCCTCACCAATGTGTAGCCTATTAGGACTGGTTACTGTTGTTTAGGTGAAAGTGCTTATGAAGAGATTATGTCCTCTAACTTCCTTGAGATGAGCGAGCAATATAAGGATTTCTTTGTACAGAAGTGGACACATGACTAATGCACTACTGTGGTGTTGGAGCTAGTCACTGCTACACTCATGTCTTTGTGCCTTAAGTTTTAGTAGGTGGTTGTTTTATTACTGTGCACAACTAAGTAAGTTGCAGAATTTCATGCAAAACATGACCATGGTTTTTAAGGAGTAGATAAAAAAAAAACATTTTTTTGGAACCACTTTTATTCCCACATTTGATCTGTCTGGAGCTACTTACCAATGAAAATGATCTGGATATTTAAGGGTCTGAAAATAATCTTTTCTAAATAAGCCTGAATAACATATTATACATCTACACCGATAACAAAGTTATTAACAGTAATGCTTCAGATGCTTCAGGATGAACTGATTTGATTTTGCTGGTCAAAGTTTAAAGGACATAGTCACTGTGACCTCAGGTTCACCCCATTCTTGTGAACAGAGTGTGTCAGGAACAACTTGAGGGAATTCCTACATATATGTTGATTGTGGAAGGTCAAGGTCAGTGACCTCACTTCTGTCCCATACCCGTGAATTTGTCTAGATGGCTGAGCCATATTACTGCAAAGCGATAATTCTAATGTTCCCTGTGGCCTGTTTTCTCACCCTTAAGAGCACCTTATGGCTCCCTGGAGTTACTGCTGTACCTGCAACTGAGTATAATTCTTCTTTACAGAAAATACTTCATTCAAAACTACTTAACAAAATCAAACATATCGCAGATTTCAGTATCTTATTGTAAAAAGGGCCTCGATGTGGCATCTTTTGTATGAATACATCATAAATCTCACTCCTCAGTGGTTTGCATAGTTAGGACATTTTTTTTGAAGGAGAATTTTGTGAACGACAACCTTAAAAATGAAAAGGCATTTCAACAGAAGCGTGTTCTTTGTGAAAGCATTATAATTACTGATTTTAGAATTTGATTTTAGTAGTTTTACAAATAATAAAAG
>NW_018127884.1:7580622-7605885 GCF_001952655.1 Monopterus albus
TCCTGCTTGCAAACTGGATGCCACATTTTAACAGCACCCCATCATTCTTATAGGCAATTTATCTTCACCAGAAACCGTCGGCTTCAGCTAAGTTAGAGCTGATGCCACACACTGACAGAGAGGGGGCAGTAATCTCCACATTGTGACAAATGCAAATGAAGGAGGGAAAGTCAAGGGAAAAAAAGGAGGGAATGATCAGGACAGGAAAGGATGGGAGAGGAATGATTCTCTTGGGAAGGGAGGGTGTTTGGGTGAAAAGCAACAGCATATGTATTGTTGGAGGCCCTGACTCGCCACCCTGGAGAGCTCCCTGTTCCCACGGTTTGCTCAACAAACAAACGCACCCCCCAACACACACACACCAGCATGCACCCGCACACAGTGGTGATGTCATTAATTAACATCAAAATAAGCATGACAGCAAGCAAGTGTGCGTGCGTCTGCCAGTGAGGCTTTGTGTGAGTGTGTGTGCAAGAGAGAGAGAGAGATGTAGAGAATGAAAAAGAAAGACACTATTGTCCATTCTGAAATAAAAAATCTCCACTGAAGCATTGTAAATGGAAAAGGCAGAAAAGTGGACCAAATTCGGTATCTTTGAGTGTGAACTTGGCTGTCACATCTTGTCAGAGCCTCACAAAACCTGATGTGCACACATTGCCCTGCCCGGCTGCAGAGATACACTGTGGCCCTGTGATTGTGAGCGCTCTTGATCAAATTCAAGTCCTTTCCTTCCTAGACCCAGAGATGCAGGGTACACTTTGTGTGTGTGTGTGTGTGTGTTTGTGTTTGTTGTCAATAACAAACAAGGTTAGAAATGGCAATGTCAGCTCCTCTTTACAATAATGTTATTGTACTTTAATAATAATAATAATATATGGGACTTTACAAAACAAAGTTACAAAGTGCTTTACATGGTTCAAAACAGGATTACAACACAAATAACTAGAATTAGACATCTTAAAATCTAAGGAAACCAACAGGAAAAAATGAAAAAACTTTAGTGTTTAGGTCATATGTAAATGTAGAACTGCTGTGTTAAAGTTTAACTGTATGCCACATTTGGATTACATCAGAGTTACTGTGCTTGCAGTCAGCCAGTCAGGCAAAACTCTTAGCAGCAGTCTTGTAGTGGCAACTGTGAATAAGCACGTCATTTTGTTGGGTTCGTTTCCTCATGAAATTTGACAACTTTTGCAACAAATATGGACAAATTCACCGCTGCCCATGTTAGTACCACTTCTGTATAAGTAGGCCTAGATGCATTATGTATAGACTGTTTACTTGGTTATGTTAATATACTGCAATGTGCACTGTGAAGAGCATGTTTTTATTACACTCAGGCTTTAGATGACTTATGTTTTGTCTCAATACATTTATGATTTCTCAGATGTTGTGAATGTCTGTACCAAATTTCAATCCAACCAGTGACTGTTAAAGACATTTCACTCAACACCACAGATGTGAACCTCCTGGCGACACTAGCAGGATGAAGGCTGAGAATTTCCAAAGTCAGTAGGAAAAAGTCTCTGGGGACCATGAATGTCTGTACAAAATTTCATTACCATACATCGAATACTTGATGATTCAAACCCTAGTATTTTCAGGCTAAAGCACAGTGATGTTTGGCTCTGCCTGGAGAAATAACTGTCCAGATTCTCAGACTGCAACCAAACATCAGCTGTATGACTACAGAGTTAAGATTGTATGCATGAAGTTTCTCTAACATAATGAATTAAACTTATTAAAAAATAAATAATTAAAATGCTGTGTGTGTGTGGCTGCCTGTGCCTGGTATTACTCACACTGTGGGGACTTGGCATAGGGTGACGACTTTGTGGTTATGGTTAAGGTTAGGGTGAATCTCCAGAAAATGAATGCACATCAATGTCAACCCCCCACTCCCCACCCCCACCTGGGAGGAATGAAATGAAAGTGTGTGTGAGAAAGTGCGTGCTGTGTGTGCCAGCTCTGTGTCCTTCACGTTTTCGGCACGACATGGATCATTGTCTGGACTTTCATTAGAGATCATTAGGCTTTTTTGCAGAGTGGGCCTCACTAAGCTCTGGTCAGGCAGTGAACCAGGCTGGGGCTGAGATTATTGTTGATCGTGCAGCCACGTCAAAGTTCGCACAGATAATTGCTACGATTTGATCTAGAATAGCTGAATGGAAACCTTGTTAATTACAGGCTTTGATTTGGACACAAAGAGAAGAGAAATGTTGTGTGCGTTGTTGTCCTGAACAGATATCTCCTCTCAGGACTTTATGGATCTGCAGAGTTTGAAAGTTTATTGTGTCATAAACTTTGATGCTGTTCTTGTTTCACAACGAGTCTTATCTCTGCTTTTGGAGAAAATAACCATGTGCGCCCCATCTGGATTGGTCAGTGTACAGATGTTGTTCTTTTTCAGCACTGGTGCTGCTGTTTAAATAGAATTTCACTCATATACTGTACCATGTGATGTGCATATGCAGTATTTACACCCCTTTATGTACCTCCCACCTGCTTTGGGCTAGGAACTACTGTAGAGTCACAACTTAGGAAACAACTTCAAAATATTTTATTGTGCAGTAGATACATTTTTTCATCCAGATGTATCATAGAGTCTTTTATAGAAACAACTGTCTGAGTTGTTGATAGATTGTCAGAGAGCTCTGGTTTGCTCCATGACTTGACTGCACTGTTCTGTATAAGCCTAGTTTAACTCCAGACTCACTCGCAGATGGTTAAATTGAATGTAGATGAATGTTACACTATGGCAGAATGTTTATATTGCTTATAACTAAATGAAACTAGAGGTTTTGAGTGTATCAGCATGGGCGATGGCAGAGAAGCCGGTGTGAAATCATGACTTTAAATAATGAAGTTGAATAACTGGTCACCTGGAGCGCTCCCTGTGTGTATATATTCAACATGGTCATGTTTCTCTGTGTGCAGAGGTGACTGCAGGTAATATGACAGTAATATTTCCAGCAGGTGGTGCCACAGTGACAGCGACACAGTCTGGTCAGACATATTTTCTTTCTTTCTGTTTGCTTTGTTTAATGTACTCTACTTACTTAGGCTATAAATTTGAAGTAGCAATGAATGTGTCTTCCCTTGTCTCCTCATCTGTTCAGAGAAGGTGACTGGTCTTCTCTATTTTTCCAGGATGTTCACATACATTCACACCTCTGCCACGTGGTGATCGTCAAATATGAAGACAACCGGCCAAACCTGCCTCTCTAAACACAACTAGTCACACGTAACTAGTTTGTAATTAAAATACAAAATAAATTGTATTCAGAAAGCTTAGAATAATATGTATTCTGTTGCTTTGAACCTTTTCGCGGTGCAGGAACGCTGTCTTTTGGCATATTTCCAGGCAACGTGGGTTGGCAAAGCCACTGGGACAAATTTGAGTGGGTAGGATAGGTACCAAGGAGCTGTTGCTACATCTAGAGAGGCTCCGTTCATTTGTCAGCATATGTTGTGTTTGATCAGATCTTTTGTTTGACTGAGGGCTTTGCTTAGGGCCTGTTCAGTAGGTTACATGTATCAGCAGTAATATATTATGTAACTGTATGTTGAGGAACATTTAATAAAAACTTTGATAATAATAAGTGTCGACAGTTATGAGCATTACACTGTCTGGTTTAAATTTATTTTAGGAGTTTTCAGTTCAGTTCAGATATTAGAACCCTACCAAAACGTGGACTCTCACATTGTGTAATACATAAGATGTCATTGTTTTCTTGTCTTTATAATAATAAAAAAAAACATCATTTAAAAAAAGACAGTTTTATTATTTAATCCGCTGCTTTGCTCTTTGTATCTGCAGAGCATCTTCAACCCAATCTCAGAAACTGTTTTTGTAATGGTTAGTGGTGCTGATCTTCAAGCAGTCATAATAATTCTCAGTCATTTCTTGATTGAATTTGCCGTAGTAATGCAGTAAGGTTTGATCTTAAAGGTGCTGATCTTCCTGAAAGCTAGAGTGATGCTGCTGTATTAGTGAAAATTCCCCTTTATTTACGGTTCTTGTCAAATGCAGTAGAGTTTACATACCTGTTTATAGCTTCAGTTAGTCTTGTTATATTGACAGCCCTGTTAAAGGTCTCACATAGCTGGAAAAGAGATATATATATATATCTGATGTGATGTTTGATGCGTATTCACTCAAAATCCAAAATAATATTTCAGCTATATTGTTTTTCAGACTTTCCCTGCTTTATTTTTGTTTGAGTTTATCACCTTTTAAACTGCCCTTACCCCACATACAGCACAAACTCATTAATAAGCTGGACCTAATATTTTGTGAATTTAATTAGGTATGAAGCTGCTAGAAACTGAAAACACAAGACAAATGACACAGGCACTTTGACAATATACAATTACAGTTTTGTTTTGAGATAATTGCTCAGAATATTGTAAAAAAAATATCTTTGGCTATTGTTACACACAAATGCAGCATAAAAATATAAGAAACACAATTTCTAATATAACTTGTACTTTTAGATTTATCCCAACTTCTATTTGTATTCTAGTAAAACCGCTAAAATATCTTCAGTTTATTCCTGAGTGAAAGCTGCACATCAGCACTTCCAACTGGTTTTCTCAGTTTATCTATACATGATATGTAAATGAAGTTATGTCACTAGAAATAAAACATATTCACTGTCTTCAGTGCAGACTCCACATTACTGGACCTAGACCTGCCACTTGCGATGCATTTAAGACAGCTTGAGTCTGTTCCACCAAGTTGTTCTTCAGCTATCTACCCTTGATGAGATTTTTCCTCTTTCTTCTAAATCAAAAGACTGAATAATAATAGGAAAAACCTTTTTCAAATGGCATGGAATCGAGGCTCATTTAGCTGCTGAAAAGGAACTTGTAGCCCCTTAAATTTGCCATATAAGGAGTAGTGCTGATGAGGCGAGAAGCACAGAATGTCTAAAACAAACTGTAGAGGGGCTCCAGCAAAACAGCCAGGGGCTTAAGATATATTAAATTACCATGATTGGGATTTAAGGCATGGTTAAAGGCTGTTTGAGAGGCTGGGGAGCCTCAGTGCAGAGCTATTCATGTCTGGGGAGCTGGGTCAATAGGTTGGGGAAGTTCACAGGACCTGATTCTATTCTTATGCAAACGCAGAGTACAAGATCTAAAGCTCACTGAGCTGGAAGATATAAATAAGTGGACAATCATCTGCAGCCCTCCACAGATGCAGGCCTGGTCTACAGCTGCATCATTCATGAGGCAGAGCACCAACGTCTGAGTGCAGCCTGAACGTCTTACGACCAAATGCATGATGATGTTACCAACTGCCACATTTTGACAGTTCCGATAAACAAATATGGGCTAAATTCAGTCCTGTCTCCTGAACAATATTGCCTATAATCCAGATTTTGGAGTTTGGCAGTGTAACAAATGAAATGCCATTATAAGTACAACTTTATTTATGTATAATAGTTCCTACAAGGGTACTTGGCTCTGCAGCACTGCCTTGAAATTAATTTCTCAGCTTTCGTGAATAATGCAACCTCCAGTGACTCTTAACACAATAGACAACATTTATCTCTTTCTGATGACAAGTAGAAACTCTGAGCAGAATTAATGAGTGAATACACCCTGAGTGCTGTGAGAGCGAGCACCTGCTGCCAGCAGCTCAGGAGTTGGTCTGGTCAGCTCTGTGTCAAACAGTTTCTCATGCATCACTCGCACTTAACAGCACCACAGGGAAAGTGTTATTTCTCCACATGGTTTCTTTATTTTCTCTCTCTCTCTCTTTTTTTACAGATTATTTTTAACATCTCACTTGTAGTGAAAGAATTGGCAGCTCAGAGCCATAGTTGTAAAATAATGCACTGATACTTCAATGTGACAAAATCAAAAATAAGCAGAAGCTATATATGTTGATACCTGGCTGCAAAGATTTCCTTACATTCAGCCACAAGATCTCATGAGTGTGAGCACTGATGTGTGGGCAACATGGTCTGGCTTGCAGTTAACTTTCCAGGTCATGTTCGATAGAGTTGAGGTCAGGGTTCTGCAGACCAGTTACGTTGTTTCACACAAAAAACGCAGTCTCTTTGGACAGGGACATCCTCATGTCTTCCCCAAACTGCTGCTGAGCAGAGGTACTGTCTGAGGTGTCTTTACATGCTGCAATAATAAGTGGACATAAAAGGAGAAACCACAAATTTAAGCCAAAAATGGCCAAGTGCGAATAGGCAGGTTTTAGCCGTATGTTGTATTACGATACAACCACAAACAAAGAAATTTAATGTTGTTCGAGGACAAAAACATAATCAAAATGTAAAAACTTTATGTTCCTCCAAGTTTATAGTATTTCAAGGAATTCTGATAGTGAATACTTGCATTTATGTATAGGTTTGTGATGACATGACCTTTGACTCTTCTAAAAGGCCCCAGGGGCACAGTTAATGGGGCGACTGTGGTTCACGAGGCAGAGCGGGTAGTCTCCTAACTGAAGGATTAGCTGTTCCAGTGCACATGTTGATGTGTTCTTGAGCAAGACACTGAACCCCAAGTTGCTCCCGGTGGCTGTCCTACTGGTGTGTGAATGTGTGTGTGAACAGGTGAAAAGGCATGGTGTGAGAGTGCTTAGGGTGTGCTGCAATGCATTGAAAAGCGCTATGCAAGTACAAGTCCATTTACCATTTAATACATCACTGTGTTGGTCTTTGGTTCTTCTTACCATTGCTACCTCTGAGAGACGAGACAGTCCAAGTAACTTCAAAGCAGTGCTGATTTATTCAAAGGATCACAGGTAAAATTAACATTACATGCTCAGGTATCTTGCACCTCCAACCTGCACGCAGGCAGATGTAAGATGAAAGACCCTGAACCCACCAGGCCTATACATTATATCCCCTCGGTTGGGCTAGCCCCATACTACACAGAAACGTCAACCGAGACGTCCCTGTTGCCAGCTTTGCAGCTGGCCATAGCAGTAGTCAAAACATGAAGCAAATCAATGTGTGTGTGTCTGTTGATTAAGTGGTGTGTAGCTAAAAACATTCTCATGACCTCTAGTAACATGTTGTGACTTAAACATAAGAACATATTATGGCTAAGGCTACAGTTATACACGTCATAATAATAATATTAAACACCCTGTCTGCTGACAGTCATCAACTCTTCTTTCTAGTTATCCTTGACCAGATGTACCCTGTAGAAACTCATAAGCATGACTAAGCATTTAACAGTCTAACTAGACATCCTCTCTCCACTAAACATTTCTAATACATAAAGTATCTATCCAATATCTATCTGACTAAAAATACCTAACAACTGACAACATCTTTTTGTCTTTGAGAGGGTGAAATAAGACCTTATCCTATTATAGAGTATACGTATACATAAACTTTCATGGTACCAGGACGCTGGATGGTTTTTATCTATGATTTTAAATATAGAGGGTAGCCAAAACACAGAAGTGGAAAAGCACTGACATGTGGCTGATTTCTGGTGGCAGACTTCTTGTGAGAGCTGTGGGTTCATGGAGTTGTCATAAAAAATGTCCTATGATTTATATTAATGAAGATGAAACGCAACAGCATCTCTTAATGGACTGCTATAAAGCTCAGGAGGACGGGGCTTTATTAAAATGTCTCAGAATCATGTTTGACCTGAATTATAACTTCGTCATGGTCTACTAGAAGAAAAGATACCACACAAACACTGTGTCCAGTCAGACTGTGGAACGTGCAGGACATCCTACCTTTGTTAATGTTAAACTTATTAAAATTCAATTAAAATATATTAAATAGAAGGGAAAAAGCAAAGCAAGCAAATGTCATCAAGCAACGAAATGTGACAGGGACACACTAGGGGAGCGCACACGTGTCTGTGTACTTGTGTCAGGTCAAGTTGTGTCCCAGGAGAGCGAGAGGTCATGACCCTTCTGTCCAGCAGCAGATTGATGCTCTCCGGACATGAGGTCTTCACACTGTGGGAGCCATTTTACTGATCTTCAATAAATAAAATACACAAACAGGCTGCATATACGGCTGTGGGTTTGTGAGTATCATTTATGTTACTGAATAGTAACGTTTACCCCGCACAATAGCTGCTTTTTAAAATCTTCATTTGCGATTATGTGGTGAGTTTATTAGATGAGATGAGAGAAATAAAAATAGCTGATGTGGACAAGCCATTAGATCACTGTCGTAATATCCTATATAAAAATTATAGGCTATATCTATATTTATGTTCTTTTTAACACAAATGACATAACACTGTTATGCAGATTCTCAGAGAATTTGTCGAGACATGGGAAGTGAACATATTAAACTTTAAAAACACTGTATAGAGAGATAGGTCACATTATTAAACCACCATTGTTGTCTGTTTGGCAGCTGATGAACATTTTTATATTATCACTTTTTGTGATCTTTGCCGTTTTTCTCCTTTTGCCAGTGCTCTAATTTTTTCAATTGTTATTATCAGATATGAATCCAGTCAAAATAAACAAATGTTTCCCTACTTGTCCCACCATGATCTAATGTTTTTACTGAGTTTGTGGCAAAATAGCACAAAAATAGCCCTACAATGCAACAAGGAAGCCACTTTGTTACTGACCAGATGTTTCTGTGCTTGTTTTTGACAAAGAACTGACTTTATCCGCTGTTTCAACAGCATGAATAAAAACACAATAACACAATCATCACGTCTCCAAGAATGATTTTATTAAATAATAACAAAACACATTTCATTCAGTTTGTTCTGATAAATTCAAATGCCAAGTATATGAATGAAATTAACACCCTTCCAATATTTTGTTTTTAATGCCTTCAACTAATAATCCAGCTGCTAAAAATGCCAGCTGGGACAAAATTCAAAGATGACATTTCAGTTAAAGTCCATCAGCATTTTTGTTCATTTTTCAGAAATCAGCCTAAAATCTCTAAAATAAAAAAACACTCAAATACAAGTATGAAGAAATATCTTTTAAAGTATGAAAAATCACTCTTAAAACGACTGTTTTTATGCAGAGTACTGGTGACAGACTAGAATTTTTTTTATCAACTGTGGTTAAAACTGTACTGAGTTATTACACTTGACATGCAGGAGAGAATATTTCCTAGCAGTCTCCTAATTGCACAGAGACAAAAGCCCATGTCCTGTTCGATGAATCCATGTAATTAACACAGTGACACAAGCTCTGAAGATCCTCCACAACATGGTGGCAGCACCATCATTATCGTGGTCCTTTTCTAAAGAAAAACAAAGACAAAAACAAAACATAATACAGTGAACTCAGCATTTGAACATGATGATTAAATGATGTCAAGTGGACCACTCTGAACATTTACATTCTTCTCCCACTGGTTGCATCATTTCAGCATATGTAACTCTTGTCAAATGAAATTCGATGTGAGATCATGTTCAGCCCTGCGGCCATGCTGCTGCCGGATTCACCAAATTATATATAAAGAGGTTCCTGGACAATTTAATCCCACTGGGAGACATGGCAAGACTCTTTCTTTGCCAATTTTCACCCTCTCTCTTATTCAACCCTCCTCTTTCTTCCCGAGTTCCACAATACTGGATCGTGCTTTCTTTTTTTTATGTCTCCTTATATCTTTTCTCAGCGTGGCTGCCACCCCAAGCCCCTTGGACAGCATGCAGTTTATGCAAATTACCAGCCTTTCATGCTCAAAGTTGAATGAGACCTCAACAAAATCTCTGTCTTCCTCCTCCACACTAACACACAGACACACACACACACAGAGATGTGTTTTCATCACTTCAGGGGACATTACATTGACACATTGACTTACATTCATTTGCTGGAGCCTCACCCTAGCCCTAACCATGACCTCTACTTCCCTAACACCATAACCTCGTCCTAACCTTAAACCAAGTCATCACCCTAAAATGTAATGATTTACATTTTGGGGACTTGCTAATAGTCCCCATAAGGATGTCGGGTTCCCACAGTGTGACTGTGTAAACAGATGATACCAGAGGACATACACACAGTGATTCTGTCTGAAAATGCCATCATCCTCCTCCTCACACCTTTTTTTAAATATTTGAAATCTTTTACTTGAATACACTATGCAGATGTTGGCCGTGAGAAGAGAGGAATGAGTGTGTGTGTGCACACACCTGGCAATACTCACACTGTGGAGATTGAAACTACTGTGGGGACTCGGCCTTCTTCATGTAAATCATGATGTTTTATAGGGTGATGACTTGGTTAGGGTGAGGTGTAGGCTTAGTCCCAGCCAGCAATGAAAACAAATGTGTGTATATATACTGTACTGAGGACCAGTTTGAGTTTTAAATATGGGAGTGAGGACATTTTGGGAAAGTGAAAACATTTTGGCCACTCCTCACTTTCTCTTTTGGCTGTTTAAAGGTTATATGCTTGTTTTAGGGTTCAGGTTATAATTAGGCTTAGGATAAGGGTTAGGATGTGATGATTAGGGTAAAGGCCAAGGGGATATGTCAGTGAGTGTCCTCACAAAGCAGTACAAATGTATGTGTGGGAGGGAGGATGGTGGCTGGAAGTGTAGGCGAAGAGTGATGTTAAGTGGCGGAAGGCTGCAAGGTTGGACACAAAAATTAGGGGAATAGTAGGAGGAGGTTGAAAGAGGGGTGCAGGGTGTGTGTGTGAGGATGATGAATGTGAAATTCCTGGTGTTCCCAGGGTCCTGGTGGATGTCTGAAAGGCTTTTTTTGGGGGGGGGACTATGCCCAGCTGTTGGGGGAACCTAAGTTTCTCTCTCTCTCTCTGACAGGTTGTCCTTTTCACCAGCACATAGCCGGGCCATCCAGCCTGCTTCCAATAGCAACGCCACAGCCCCTAATGCCATGCAGTCACAGGGGGAGGGGGAGTTTAACAGGGGTGAATGAAGACTCGAGACATTTCTACATTCTCCTGTGAACTTGAACTTGACTGACTTGTCTGGGCGACTGGCGGGGGAGAATGGAAATCAATTTATTAGAGACTGTGGTCTGCGATGTAGTTCCTGACCTTTTTCATAAATTTGATCATTTCATATGTTAAAAATCTGATCTGTAAACAAGTGTTTGTCTTGATTTGAAGGGTAATATAGATAATAATAATAGTGGTAACAGTGTGTTGATTTTCTCCTGAGGATTTGTTTTGTTAGATGAAGAAATAAAAATAAACATGTCATTGCAATTTCATTATTATAAAATGTTCTGTTGTAATGAAACAAAAACAAAAACAAACAAATAAATAAATAAATAGGTTTTTAAAACTTCTACTACTACTACCGGTAAGAATATGAAAAATGTAATATTTAATAATATGCACACAATCTGCTTTTGATTTCTCTAATTTTGTCACACACTATGCTGAGTAGTAACGCTGAGTTTCAGAAGGATCTTTGAGACAGTTGAGATAAAGACTGTGAGGAGCTGCAGCTCAATAATAATGTGGATAATAGTTTTAACATTCAGTGTTTATCTCCATCTATTAGCCTCAGCATTGGTGTGACGTGCCTCTTGCTCCAGCCTAAAGCCAATGAATGGCGGCCGGTCCACATCAGTGGTCTTAGCTGCTCAGACCCACTCGGCCATGGGAAAAAGGAGCTGTGAAAGGTCCCCTGCCGCTGTTACAAAGCCATGAACAAGCCATAGCAGGATAATCGTTTTTATCCCCAGATTATGGATCGCAGCTGTGGTCTCCTTGTGGGAGGGAAAGGGCTGCAGGGGTGTAAAAAATACAGTACACTGTCAAGCATTCAGGACTGCCTGATTATACAGGTTCTGGTTTTGAGATATGAAACCATCCTGTTGGGACCAGGAAGGCAATCCCTTGGCTTTATATGGGTGAGAGCAAGGTCTTATGGAAGAAACCAAAACAGCTGATACAGTGAATGACACCTGGTGATGAAGGCGTCACTGTCCATCAGCACACCGACAGAGCCAATCAGAGGCCGGTCTGCGTTGTACTTGAATATCTTTGTCTGTTAACATGCTGCCTGCCTCTGACACATGGCAACAGGGACAGATACTCTAACCCCCCAAAAAGACATGTGCCCAACATCTCTCTCAAAGTCTTCCGACACTCTTACAACCAAACCTAGATCTTGCATATGTATATGCATGTGTCTCTGTCTTATTCTTCTGATGCTGCCTGTTTAAACATTACATTAAACTGTATTGTGGGCAATCAAAAAAAACTCCTCTTTAGCCTCTGTTTTATTTGTTCAGACAGCACTCACCAATAGCTCTTAGATTCATCCTATCAGTCATAAAAGAAGAACTATTTGCTAATAGTTTACTAATGAAACTGAAAGGAGGCTGCATCTCTTTTAGTGGAAACAAACTGGATTTGGGGGATTTTGAGCGATCTGGATCCAGAATATGTATGATGTAATTATTCTTATTGTTTGACCACACATAAAGAAAACATTTGCGTTTTCATCTCGTGTCTTCTTCCTTCAGTTGTATGCATAACACCATGTTTGTGTTACATCTATGGTTTTGTATTTGTCTCTTGTCTAGGCCCCATATTACATAAAATGTGCTTTGGGATTTCTTATTTGTTATTGTTGTTTTTTTAATAGTGAGATCAGTGTGTTGTGTGGGTTGTTTACGTCATAATAAAACCATACTAGATGTTAGGGAGGCTACATCTCTACAAAGCGGAGAACTGTGAATGAAGAAGGATACACATTTGACACAATGGCCACATTCTTTTTCATTAACATTAGCTCTGGCATGAGACCAGACAGTCATACACGCCCATACACTGTGAGATATAGAGGCAGGAAGACAAAAGGCCAGCTTTTCCAGGAGACACTCTTATGGCTGCAGTGCTAATGCAGGCATCTGCCACCGTCTAGTCTGGAGCGTTGTTCCCCCCTGTGCTCAGTGTTTACTGCAGCAGCCTCTCGCTTATACATTGTTGGGGAAAAGAGGTGGCAGACCTTTATTAAGTGCTTCTTTCACAAAGCAGCCATTGTTGAGTGAAGCCAGAATCAGAATGATAATGTGGACTCTGGCTGATGTTTACCAACAAGTTTCCTGCCACTGGCAGTGGTCAGTGCCAATCTGCAGCCTGTGGGAGGGATGCACTGGGTTTGTGCATCAAAGGGGGAAAAACACCATAAGTGCATATTGCAGGTCACTTTGTGTTTGTCCTTAATGTAAATCAGACTAAAAAACCAACAATGATCTTACAGTTTACAGCAGATTAACTATGAACAAATAAGTTCTTGTGCGCTGACTGAATGCCAAAAGGAATGAGGAGGAAAACGGATGTCAATTTTTTTTTATCATCAAAAAATAAAGAAAAAAGATAAAAAGAAAATAAACTGTTTTAACCATTTAACTATTAGCCTCCCTGCTTCACAATCTCTGCAGCCTTCAAAATGCTTAAGTCTTTTGTGGCAAATAAATAAACATACATACTATATGTTATAGTTGATTTTTTTCAGCAGCTCTGGTTTAAAATCTTTTCTGGTGTTTTTTTTTATTTTATTACATAATGATGATATTAATTCACATCTACAAATTGTACAGAATCTCTTTCTCTCTCTCACACACACACAAATCTTCCAAATGAAACCTTTTTGGTGATTTACACATGTACTGGGTATTTTCCTGTATGAGCTCATGTTATCACCCGGCTTCACACATGGCCCCTCCCCCAAGCTGCGTGTCTAATTACAGTCTGGTTTCTAATAAAGGAACAGTTCCCCCTTTATTTTTCAAGCCATGGCACTGGCTATTAAAAACAGTGATGTCCTTTTATATGATTTTTAAAGAAACTTTACAAAAGTCTTTGTTACATACATCACATTTGGCTCACTGAAGATAGTCAGCCGATAACAGAATGTCACCGTTCACATTGTGTGTGATTAGTGGGCTTTTATGAGCTGGATGCAGCATTTTTTTGGCACACTATATTTAAACTGCAATACTTTTAAGTCAAAAATAGAGGATTTGGTCTTTTTTCTGCCTGAATTTAAATCCTTGCTATATGGAAAATTCTTTAAAACAACATGTACTGGAACATCACATTGAACAAGTTAAACAATGGTGCATGAGGGGACTTTGACTCCAAATCTCTACAGTCTAGCCATGTGGCCCTGGTTGGATGGTTTCATGGGTGAATACACTGAACAATTCTGTGTTTATCTGCCTTGTTATGCTAGTGAAGCATTTGAGGTGTCGTTTAAATATCAGGACGAAACAGGCCTAACAAATATTTAAGGCAAACAGAATTCGGACAGATGAGCATAATATAAAACAGTCCATTTTACCCATCCATAATTTAGTCATATACACTTTGGTGGTGTTGTCCAGACACGCACGCAGACAACAGTGGGGGGGTGGGGGGTGCACCTGCTGGTGCTGCTGCGCCTTTAAATACTCTCTCTGCTCTCCTCGTTTCTATGCAATTATGTTAATATGCAGAGCTTGTCTGTGTCCTATTCATTATCGACTGGAATTGCATGATTGTTTCCTGCCCTTTCCACCTTTTTTTAGGCCTGCGTTGTGCCACAGCGATGGCCTGGTGGAGAGACCAGCTTGATGTCGGATAACGACTTTCTGCAAAAAGGGATTATATTTGCAGCAGTTTCCTGTATGGGGGGGTTAATCACACTGCGGATAAAACAGAGATGCCTGTAAGTAAGCCTGGTATAAAATATCCCAGCTAAAATGTCAACAAAACGAGGTTCGTTTCGTTTTTTCTGGGCTATATTTAATTGTAGTGAACTGTGAGTCCGCTCATGGACCTGAGTTTCAGGCTGTCTGTAAATCTAATCTCCTCTGTTCATCAGCATCACAGGAGGAAACAGAGGGTCGTCGCCGGAGGATAAACAATTGAAGACTGATGCAAGAGGGAGGGAGTTGTTTTTAATGTGCAGTGTTTACATTTACTGGAAAAAGCACAAACGGACAGATGTTTCATGTGCATGCATTTTTAGGTAAATAAAGGTAAGTTACGTTTGTGCTTTTTATCTACTAATGTTTATTAATGAATGAACTCTTTTTGGGAAAGGGACCAGATACAAGGCCTTCATCTCCAGTCTGACTATCACCTCCTCCGCTGCTCGTCCCAGCAGTTTCTTAAATATAAGGTTGTAAAATGATCCAGATTTCTTTCAGTCTCCACTGTTCATGAACAAATTGACTTTGCTGTATCTCTTTTACACCTATAAATAATAAATAATACTTAATGCATTAATTAACACGAAGGTTTGTTAGAGCAGCAGGTTTACAGTCTCAACCAAGAGGTCCCATATTATCATTCATTCATTTATTCATTTATTTATGTATTCGTTTATTAATTAATGTATCTAAATATTTGGTTTAAGTCATTTTATTCGAATAGAATCTGGATCATTTCTGTAAATGTGAGCTAACACTATAGCAATACTTTGGATTATTTAACTGAGAAACGTTTTTAAATGAACAAATGCACATGTATTGTACAGAAGCATTTACAAGCATAAAAGTGTTGTTAAATTTTTTAATACATTTCACCTGCCTAGTCCACCCCCATTAAAATTACAGCTCTTTCTGTTTGCCCTTTTTATTTGGGGGTCTGGTTTTAGTGGGTCTGACAAGAGGTGTTCAGCTTATCTTATAATGTGAAGAGTGCTTACCAACTCTTTCTGTTCTACAATGTGTTGATTTTTGTACTTGATTTAACTAATTAGACTTGCAGGACGTTTTACCTGTGATGATTATTCCCCCATCAGTGGGGGCTCAGAGCTGCCAGGTGTACAGGAATGTAGCTGCAGCTTTAATTTACTCAAATGTCATGAGATTGTCTACCACTGAAACCCTGATTTATTCAGTTCAATTACTGTAGCAGTTATACATACACTGCGTCACTGATTGACCTTTAAAAGGCCTCACTAATTAGCCACATCTCTGGTTAGTGAGATCACCGGAGATGAGATGAGTAATAAGACAGTGCTGATTGGGGTCTGATAGACAGCCAACGACGGACCAATTAATGCAGCCTTGCTATGTGCCAACACAACCATTTTAGAGGCAGCAGGCAAACTCCGTCAAGATGGCTTCCATACAGACAACATGATGTTCTCGCAGTGAAGGAGGGTGAGCCCTCAGCTGCACAGTCCTACATGTGGCCCCTGCACAGTCCCTTTGTACTAAAGATGGCAGAGCGGCAGTTAGAGGGTTTTTGCCTTTGTAAAATTATTGGAAATATGCTTGTACACTGAATAAAGTCTGATATTAAATTTAAAACTCTGTAGCAATCAAAGTAAAATGATGTATTTAGTATCACTGCAAAGGTAAAGAACTATGCATCATTGTGATAATAGAAATTATGGCTTTTCATGCTGGCAAATGGGGGGTTTTGGCCTAATTTATTGAATTTCTAAAACCGCAAAACAACCCTAACCTAATGTTTTAAAAAAAATGTATTTTAATTTTAATTTAAACATGCATGAGTTCAGTCAGGGATATGTGGTGTGTTACTTCTTTAACAGCTGGAACTGTTTAAAATCTGCTCCTTGGTTCCTTACAAAGTTTTACAAATTTTACAGCATGGTGCCACATATATTGTATTCTTCCACTTGCTTTGCATCATTTCCAGCGCCACAGTGAAGACACCTGTTCTGATACAATTATTTAAGATTTAAAAAAAATGTATTAATGAAAACTCTGTTTCATTTCTGTTTCCAATTGAAATGGAAGATTCAAGTTTTACCATCTAATGCTTGATTAATTTCAGTGAAAGCAATGAAAAGTGCCCAAACCAATTTCCTAAAGCCCATGATGATGTCTTCAAATTGCTGTTTTATAACACCAAAAATCTAAAGTCAATTTACCATCACATAAGATAAAGAAAAGCTACAAACCCTCACAAAGAAGAAACTTGAACTTATACAAATGATCAATTATATCAATTATAAAATTGTTTATGAGTTGATCTATTCATAAATTGATAGCTCTATTTGTGACAATAAAACCCAGTAGCTTTTTTTTTTATTTTTTTTTTTACAAAAGGTTAAATTCATTTACATCTTAAGTTTAATAACCTATTTAGTTTGTCACAACCTACCTGCAGACACTTCATATCCTCTTCTATCTGTGTTTTCTTTGAGTTTCATTTCATTGACGATGTTGAGGATTTGGAGGTCATTCCTACTTTCGGTTATCTAGCTTTATGATGGATGATTAACACTCATACAGCTAGATAACCAAAGAAAGGAACAGGCTCTGCTGTTTGCTACAAGAACCAAAGGGAAATCTGAGGCTGGGAACAAAGAAAATTATGGAGTTAATGCATAATTACAGCCACAACTGGGTTTTTGATCAATAACAGAAAGTCTACCTTAAAATTGCTTTTATAAAGATTCTTTAACCAAATAAACTCTTTTTTTTTTTTTTTTGCTTTTCAATCAAATAAAAATTGTTTTCATCATTTAAATACATGTTTGTTTTGGGAACCTAAAATGCATGAATTTCTTTGGCAGGCTGAAGGACCATGTGGATGAGCTCTAATTAATTTCCATTCTGAGCAACTACCAATGAAAAAAGGGAGATGTGGTGACATACTGTACAGTATGCAGCTTTTAACAAACTTTAATTTGCCACTTAAAAAAAGATCAAAGATTTTTTTTATTTGTCAATTCACTATATAAGACATACAGAAAAATCTAAATACTGTTTCTCTCTCACCTAATATTGAATGTCATACAATTTAAGAAACTAAAATAGAATAAAAGTAGAACAAACACATAATAAATAGAATATGAAAACTGAATTTAAGTATTTAGGATAAACTAAATGGTACAATCTAATAGGCTATGAAGAAACTCAAACCCATGGCAAACAGTGACAGTAGTGCATAAAGTGTATATAACATGCAGTCTAGGCTGCCACACATTTTAAATACACCCTATAGCCAAGAAACTCCTCTTGCTTTAACATTTTAATCAGCTTCACATTATGTTTTTGATCAAAGTTCAACCTTTAGAGTTTTTGTTTAGGAATCACTATCTTAAAAATTACTAAATGTATAAAACTGTGCAAACCTTTGGGATGTGGGCTGTCAGAGAACACGTAGGCCAAAGTATTTATGCCTTGTTATACTTCCCTTAATATTTTACATTAATCTTTTTTGTGTGAATGTTAGTGCTGCATTACTGTCACGAATAATAATAGATCACGAGTCTGACACTGGTTTAATGAATCCTGAAACTGTTTGTATATTTTTCCTCCAAATAAATATTGTTATACTTGAAAAACCAGACAATTTGTCATCCTGCCTTTCCGTATTTATAATATAATCTATATATTAACCCAAAATAAACTCATGATGAACTCACGCTTCTCGTGGTCATTACGTCTGACGTCAGTGGTTTTAATTGGGAAATAGACGCACTAACAAGACATGCGTCACTTTGTATATCTAGATGAAAATAAATTTAAATACACTCATAATAGCTTTTTAAAATAAATATATTCATAAGACAACAGGTCTGAGACTGTGTCTAAGATGTGTCTGTCGTAATTTTTAGACAAGTAAGATAATCCTAAAACTATAGGTGTGAAGTTGGTTATATTCTAGCGGGTTTGTGAGTGCCTCTTGATAAACCAGAACAGGCCAGAACAACTTGACTTCAGTGTCACAATAAATGGTCTAACGTTGTCTTTGTACACAACTATTCATAGCTTATACATTTACACTATGAGAAATGTGAATTGGTCTAATTGGCGATGTGTGGTTTTGACCACGGGCCCTATTTTAAACATCATACTTGAGTATAATGCAGAATCTGTACCATCCTGTGCCTAAAACATGTCTAATTGGCCAATGCATCTGCAGACTGAGAATGAGATGCATTATTTAAAAGACGCCTGAGCAGGTCTGTGGAAACTAATGAGAGACCACGGAATCCAAAAGACTCACTTTCCATTGTGCAGGACGGCTCCTGCAACCAAAGCGGCTGAAAAACATCCACATGTGGGAACAAGCACGGTCGGTGTAGCATCACTTTGGCTCCAGATGTGCAGGGCACGAGCTTCCGTGCGACCAAACAGGTGAGCGCGTGGATCAGATCGATACATCCCACAACATCTGCCGACTCTGGCTGCGATGAGAGCTCCTTGTTGTATTATGTATTTGTATCCGTGATCAGAAGGCTCCCAGGTCCTTGCTGATTCCCGTCAGACGAACAGAGATGTGGGGTGCTCTGCCACACAAACAAGCCTTTTGTCCGCTCTGTGTGAATGTGTTTTTCCTCAGTCCGCGGTCCTGAGGCTGTGTTGCGACCCCCGAGGGAGTCTCCAGTTATCTCCTCTCACCTCTTCTCCTTTTCTCTAAATGCTTCATCCTCTGACGTCACACCGACAGCAAGTTGCTGAGAGCCAATCACATATGGTCTCCGTGTGTGTATAGAGATTATGTTATCGATTTAGAACCAGTTATGTTTCAGATGTTCAGATGTAGCCTTCGCTGGTTTAACTCGTGTCTGTGTGGACAAGGAACTTTAAAAATAAACAAAATAAACAAAACACATGATTAATGCATGTAGATCATCTAGCCCAAGTTAAGTTCAATTTAAATATGGCATTATAGCTCAGTCGTGCAGCATGTTATATGGCTCCTTTTATTAATTGAACTCTAGAGGAGTGTATGGTATAATTGGGAAGAAGCTCAAGAAACAGATAATGAATTAAATTCCTCGACGGGATGCTGCTTCAGCTGCACTGCCATTATTATTTTTATTTTTTTTCAAACCATTTTATTTAGCCATTGTCATTAATAGAGATATGTAACACTGATAATGTGAGTCAGCCTGACACGCATGGGCCTCCATGAAATGCACTGTCATACCTGTAAGAAAAGGTGTTGGTGGTTTATCTTTGACCCAGAGCCACTACAGAGAATGTGACAATATTTGACTTTGGCGCCCCCCGGTGGTAAAATGGCACAATGGCAGACAGCAAGGCACAATGAGATTGTGTGTTGTTGTAAAGCCCATATGGAAAACTGCACAAATAAATTTTTGTTATGTTTAATGTAGTAGATAGGGCATGCCTATTATAAATAGGCCCACCAGTTGTCATAGAGCTTACAAACAATTAAATAAGTTGAGTTATAATGATGTTAAATGGATATGTAGGCCTACTCGTACTGTGTTTAAGTGATAGACATTGCTTAATAGTGTTTACATATATAGATGTACTTTACGTTAAGAAGTTAATTTCACCGAGTGGTGACGGGTTGAAAAAGGTGAAATATACCTTTGTAGCATGACACGTGGAGGTAGCACGCAGAGAGAGCGTGATCTAACGTAAACAGGATGTATCCTGTGGGCCAGGTAGTGGGTTGCAGAGCCGAGTGTTAGCAAGCTTATAAGGCTAAATCTGTATGCTTTGAAAGTTGGAGCAGTAACTATAATAATAGCTTATGTTCTGAGTTGTCAACTAGATATATGATTATAAATTGGGGAGTTATATGGGAATTTCGCCTGAAATTTGAAGTGATTGTTCATCGTGCATGAGGACTGCTAGCTAGCTCAGCCAGTGGAATTAGCATCATGGACAGGCTAATTAACAGCTGTGTTAACAGTAACACAACTCGTCGGAGTGCTTATAGAATGTAAGTAATAAGCTGGAGATACAATGACATGAAGGACGGAGCCAAATTGCGTGTTCGTGGGAAGAAATTGGACTGTTAGCGGCCAGCTAACGCAGCTCGCCAGGAGGACGCTGGACTGCATCCACCTGGAGTCGCCAGTATCGACACCGTCGGGTTAGCGGGATAAAGTTAACATCTGAACTTGAAGTAAGTTACCACATATTCAAAAATGTCAGCTGGCACATTGTAAAAACAACAATTAAGATATTATTTTAGACATTATATATTGCACACCCCTAGTTGCCGGTTAATTTTCTATCAGTGGATTGACTAATGGTTACTGAATGGCTTAGTGAGTATGAAAAAGTGGATTGGGCACAATGAGGGAATATGTTTTATGAGAACAGAGGAGCACTGAAGCTGTTGTAGAGGCACTTTACTAAGTTTGTTGTTCCCTTTATTGTCACCCATCAGTGGTTGCACCTTATAGATACAAGCTACTGAAATGTATAGCAGTCCTCAGCCAGAAATGTGTATCAGGTGGTGTGAAAGTGCACCGTCCTTCAGTGCAGGGAAGCGCAACTCAGAACCATCTCAGGTTAACGATCAAATAAGACAACATCTCAGAATGAATGTACAGATCCAGCCTTATTAAATTGCTGGCTGGACCGCTGTGGAACCAAGGCCAGAATATCAGATCTGACAATATACTACTCTCACACGTCTTTGTTAAGAGAGAGCAAAACTGAAAAATGACACCAGAGCAAAATTCAAGGTAGAGTCGAACTCTTGTGAGACAAATCTGCACTTGATGCCTTTGCCGCTCTTCCTTGTTTCTCTGACTGAAGTAGGCTATAACATCGTAATCTATACGTGAAGACAGTGCAGTGACACCCAGCTGTTAAACCCTCTTTCTACCCCTTGTGCTTTAATGAAGCTGTATTGACAGCATCGTTTTACAGTCTACATAATTGCAGGGTTATGATAGCATCTGCGTGATATATTAGATTTCAGATGAATGTTCACAGACCTTATCTTCTTTGTTCTAGCAAACTTTACTAATTATTTTGTAACATAACTTAAGCACATTGACCATGTTTAATAGATCTTTGACTAGAAATGTGAAACCCAGTGTAACAGGTAAGTAAAGAGGTGTAGTGCTATTTGATGAAAGCCATCCAGCTGGTGTGTGCAATTCTGAGTGGCTGCATTTGTAAAAACAATGAGTTATAAGTGCTGAAAAATAACAGAGAGGAGATTTGATCTCAAAATAAAATGTAAGTTAGCAACAGGAAAGACCTGTCACTTAACAGTCGGTGTTTGGACAAATATTAGTGCGACTGGCAGCATCTCCAAGTTAATCAAACAGCTGATTGTTTTTTTAATTTATACCATAAACTCAGGATGGTAGTTACAGGCATGGATAAAGGTTAGCCTCCACAGAGAATACATGAAGTGGGCTATAACTTCATTGGGGTATAATTCTTGTGAATAGTAACAATAGAGATAGCAGAATGGCCTATTTTACAAGAAAATAAATTGCTAACGTAGCTAACGCCTACAAAATGATTGACATTAGCTTTGGTGAGTTGAAAACACTTTGTTTTCTGCAGTTATTACTCTTTTCCTTGCATCATGCAAATTGTGCTACTGATGCAAGAATCTCCCAAGATGCACTATTCCCCACCTTCTTTGTTACACAGTAGTGCTCCAGCATCACTAGGCCTGTTTTAGAGCTTGAATAATGTATTCTAAATTGATGCTAGATTTATTTTTAGACTATTATTGGATTTATCTATTGCATAATAGTAGTTTAATCTGTGCAGTAGTACCTGAACATCTCAGTCTGATTTGTGTTAAAGGGGCACACAGATTTTATACATAATCTGAGGGGGTATGAAAGGGGGTGTACTTTGTTTCAGTCTAGAGGAAAAACTGACTCCAAAAATATTACTCATGTCAAACACTGCACACATACTGCCCTCTAGTGCTTATGTTTAAGTCCACAATCTCATGTCAGATTAGATTTTCTCTGTACTCTACTGAACACTGGTGACATGACCTGTTATTGAAATATCCTGTCTTGATTTGTCTGTCAAAGGATAGACACTGAGCTGTTATCATATTGTTCCTATCATTATATTGTAATTTGAGACAAAACAAAACAGACAATCTTTTTCCTATAGTTATGTCATAGGAAATGAAAAAAGAAGCCCAATGAGGTAGGAGGCAAAACAATTTATTATACAATACTATAGAAGGTCAAAAGACTTGGGACATAGACACACCAAGCTGATGTGAAAGAACTAGCAGTGACAAAGGCCGACCTCTGCGTTGCTTCACATAGGCTTAGTCTGGGCCAGTCAGACTGAAAAAGTGACACCTGAACAGCCTGCACAGATGACAGCCGAGTAGCATGTCTGTTCTGCATCTGCGTGACAGAAATAACTCCCCCTACCAGCAGTTGGCGGTGTCTGTATGCACCATTCAGACTGGGCTAGAATGCTATAAACAGAACAGCTCTTGTTCAAAACAGTAGCTGCTGCCCTTTGTCACACTAAATGGGTGAATAATGGATACTCCAGTGACAGGCTGAGGTGCCTCTTCGAACCATTCTTGTGCATTGATTTACTAAACAGCCAATCAGAGTTGTCTCTCTCTTACTAGAAAGGCCCAACCAACGTGTCAAATTGGCCAAAAAAAAACACCACCAAGTTCCAACAGTTCAGGACACACTGGGAGAATGAGCCCTGGCAGATTCCCACCGATGGCCCGATGGTGGCTGACCATCAGCTTGGTGTGTCTCTGCCCTCAGCTACACTTGATTAGAGAGCCTCCTTTTGTAATGATACAAATGATTGGCTGGCTGGTAAGGCCATATACCCACCAATTACTTTAAGAAATGAAAATGAACTTTACCAAAAGTGCTTTGTATAAAAGTCAGTGGTGGTCCATGTTTATTACAAAATAAAATCTTACAGAAACCACAGAGCAAAATGTATGTGAATGGTCTAAAGTAAGAATACTTTTGTTTCCCTTTTCAGACAGGATTCTTCCGTACATCAATTAATGCATTGTTTGAAATCAGTGGTCCAATGTTGAGACTGGAGCGACGTGACTCTCGGCGAGATTTAACCACAGGCAGGGAGGTCTGTCCCCCCCAGGACCCCACACCAGTTTGAACTACACGGTTAACAGGAGCATCCCCAGCTGTTCGAAGCCACAGTTCCTCCATGACAGCAGGTTCCTCTGTGGGGAGAGAAGAGCGCCTCCATGTGGATGGGAGGGGAGTATTTACTAGCTCACGCATTTCGTCCTTGGACCTAGGAGGTTTGTCAGGCAGCCCTGCTCCCTTGCCTCCTGGGTTGTCCTCAGGACAGCGGGCCAGCTTCTCTGTGCTGCCAACACCTGCTGGTTTACCGTCAGACACTGCGACTGAAAGATAACACGTCAAGACGGACAGTTAGACTTGCCTGACAGCATTATTAACAGTGAGTGCTACCGTTAGGAAGTTACTCCGAATCTAGTCGATATCAAAACAGATGTCAAGATGAGGACCTTGGTCCACGATATGCTACCTGGCCAAATTAAAAAGTTACACCTGTACAACTGTATGCACTTTAATGCAACACTTCAACAACATTTGTGTTTATGAAGCTCAAAATGTCTGTTTTTGGTGAAATTGTCAAATGTATAAATTAAATTGTTTATTATTAATTAAACATAAACTGTGCGTTACATTCTGGAATTTTTTTTTTTAGGGGGTACAAATTTATTTAAGAGATTTCACTATAACACTGATAATGCTACATCATCTACTAGGGCTGCACAGTTGATCATTTTGTGAGCGTGATTTAGATCCTTATGCGATCACATTCTCACCGATCTCAACCGATTTAAAATATATAGTGTGAGTTTACACATTGTACATGATCAGAAGAGATAGCAGTGTCTGCCTGGATTAAATCTTACTACTGTGAATTTTACCAGCAAGGCCCTCTATCAATCCCAAAATGCATTGTGAAATGAGTCACCTGAGCTTGAGTACAGCACATCATTAAAGAATGCAGATACAGTATTGCTGAGAGACATGAATGATTTAAAGTGTTTACAAAACTCATTCAGGCGGATTGAACTGGGGGTATCTGGATGGATAGTTTCACTTGGGTCATTTCATATAGCAAAAGGCAAATGACTTAATAGCATGGATGTCTGCTCTAAGCTGTTAACAATATACAGTGGGTACGGAAAGTATTCAGACCCCCTTAAATTTTTCACTCTTTGTTATATTGCAGCCATATGCTAAAATCATTTAAGTTCATTTTTTTCCTCATTAATGTACACACAGCACCCCATATTGACAGAAAAACACAGAATTTTTGACATTTTTGCAGATTTATTAAAAAAGAAAAACTGAAATATCACATGGTCATAAGTATTCAGACCCTTTGCTCAGTATTTAGTAGAAGCACCCTTTTGAGCTAATACAGCCATGAGTCTTTTTAGGAATGATGCAACAAGTTTTTCACACCTGCATTTGGGGATCCTCTGCCATTCCTCCTTGCAGATCCTCTCCAGTTCTGTCAGGTTGGATGGTAAACCTTGGTGGACAGCCATTTTCAGGTCTCTCCAGAGATGCTCAATGGGGTTTAAGTCAGGGCTCTGGCTGGGCCATTCAAGAACAGTCAAGGAGTTGTTGT
>NW_018127884.1:7606205-7654955 GCF_001952655.1 Monopterus albus
TCTTTGACTTTCTACAACTTTCTCCCATCTCCCGACTGCATCTCTGGAGCTCAGCCACAGTCATTATTGAGTTCTTCTGTACCTTTCTCACCAAGGCTCTTCTCCCCCGATAGCTCAGTTTGGCCGTACGGCCAGCTCTAGGAAGGGTTCTGGTTGTCCCAAACGTCTTCCATTTAAGGATTGTGGAGGCCACTGTCCTCTTGGGAATCTTAAGTGCAGCAGAAATTTTTTTGTAACCTTGGCCAGATCTGTGCCTTGCCACAATTCTGTCTCTGAGCTCTTCAGGCAGTTCCTTTGACCTCATGATTCTCATTTGCTCTGACATGCACTGTGAGCTGTAGGGTCTTATATAGACAGGTGTGTGGCTTTCCTAATCATGTCCAATCAGTATAATCAAACACAGCTGGACTCAAATGAAGGTGCAGAACCATCTCAGGGATGATCAGAAGAAATGGACAGGACCTAAGTTAAATATATGAGTGTCACAGCAAAGGGTCTGAATACTTATGACCATGTGATATTTCAGTTTTTCTTTTTTAATAAATCTGCAAGTCAAAAATTGTGTTTTCTGTCAATATGGGGTGCTGTGTGTCCATTAATGAGGAAAAAATGAACTTAAATGCTTTTAGCATATGGCTGCAATATAACAAAGAGTGAAAAATTTAAGGGGGTCTGAATACTTTCCGTACCCACTGTATATCCTAACCATATCTACAGAAAACACTGATCTAATAATACATTTACCTTTAGCATACTCCTTTGTCTGGCTGCCTGAACCACAGAGTTCCCTCAGCCTGTTGCTTAGTTCTAGATTTGCTGCCTTGTAGTGGTTAAGCTCCTTGCTGAGGTTATGGATCCATCCCTCATACTGTCGCTGCCTTCCTGCCAAGCCCTCATCCATTTGCTCTGTGGGGGTGGGGAAATATACACAACGTTATGCAAATACAGTCAACCTTAGTGGCTGATAATGGAAATAATATGATTAAAAAAAGTAGAAGCTACCAAAAATACTTGACTTCCATTCATTTAATTAGTTTTTAAACACCTACAGTAACAAGGAAGCACCTGTAGACATTAGCCTCAGTCTAAGTTGTCATGTAGTGTAACTGGTACAAGTACAAAAATGCACATTTTTAAGCAAATAATGATAGTTATTTTAGTAAAAGGTCCATGTATGAAACACACCTCGACACTGCTGCAGTAAGAGCTGTACGCTCCTTTCATGTTCCTTCTGCTGTTGTGTGAGTCTGCGATCTATGTCGAGTTGTGTGCGATCGAGAGCATTCTCCAACCACTGCACCAGCCTTTGCTGCTCATCTAGTTGCATTTCCAGCTCAGCCAGAGCAAGCTGTAGCTTACGCTCCTCCTCTCGCAGAGACACCACCTACACAATGCATCTAAATTAACATTCTTCAGGATAAATACTGGTGACTTCAGACATAGTCTTATTGTGCAAAGTCTGACACTGCTCAGCCTTCTTATGAAATGGTGAATAAGCTTTGTCATTAGTGAGAATTTTAAGTGTTATTGATATTTAAACTCTATTAGTTTGGTGAAACCAACTAGACTAAATAAGTATAGTACAGCATTTCAGAAAGCTGAAACAGGTGAGGTTGCTGAAAACACACCTTGTCAAAGTACTTGCACAGCAGAGCTCTGGTCTCAGAAGCAGACAGGTAACTGAGTTTGGCCATGAGGTTCATCTCCCACTGGGAGAGCATGCTGGCAGAAGCCCTCAGCTGTCTCTGTCTTTGAGTGATGGCCTCATTCTTGTACTCGATAGCTGCATCCAGAGCTTCGATCGCCTCGTCCAACTGGAAAAGTGTCCGCTCCTCCTGAAAACACCAGAGGGAACAGATGGGCTTAATGGGGATTTGAAGGCAGACAGGTAATATTACAGTTTCCAGTGAGGATTAATTTGTGCCACATTCTTGCAAGTCAGAATTCCTACTGTGACTCTATAAGCAGATGCTTGAACCATATCTGACCTCAGGTGAGAGCAGGTTACCCTGCCGCAGCTTTTCATCCAGCTCAGCTCGTTGTTTAAGTAGTGAATCTTTCTCCTGACGCAGGTTGGAGATCTCTTGGCGGATCTGCTGGGAGTCTTGAGCACTACCGCTGCGAAGGAGACCGTTCCTCTCACTGAGTTCTTGCTCCAGTGACTCGATACGCCCAGTGAGCATCACCAGGTCTTTACTCAGGGCCTGGAGAGATGATGAATACAAACTCTAAGCAGCTGCCAGTTTCCTGTCTCAGTTAACTGATTTGTGTGGGTTTGTTAATACCTGACTTGAGCGGAGCCTCTTGGTCTCCAGTCCACTGCGTTCCTGCAACAGGGCTTCTTTCTTGGCTAGGATCTCCTCTCGTTTAGTCAGCTCCCCTTCCAGATCTTCCAGTCCTCTCCTCTGTTCCAGTACCCGCTCCATTTCCTCATCCAGCCAGCGTTTTTGTTCTTCAATCTTCTACTCACAGGGAGTCAAGGACAAGGGACAGACTAGCACACAATCACAAAAAACATACACTCGGGTACTACTGTATTACTAATCATATTTGTAATGCTCTTCATATTAAGCTGACATTGATATATTTTCAAGCACTGCACTGTTAAGCGGTATTTTACAGCTTCAAAATGTTAGTCAGCTCTGAGCTAGAACACTTCTTAACCATGTGCAATTTACCAAATTTAAAAAGATTTTCAAATCAAAAATTATCCATGGAAGTATGTTATGTTAGTGCATTTTAGACCAATTGTTGTTGCACCTGTTGCTCTTCTAACGAGGCAACAGAGCCGTTACTGCCACTGCGTCTCTGCTTCTGGAAGGCAGCGATCTCCTCTGTCTTTATCCTCAGGATCTTCTGCTGCTGTTCATTCTTTATCTCGAGTTCCTGTAGGAGTGGCAGGAGAGGAGATAAAAGGTAAATAAATGCATTTGGCACCTACACATCAAAATGTTTGCCATACATTAGAACTTTTTATATAGAGGTACATCCTCCAGTCTCCATTAGATTTTTATATGCCATGCTGTACCTTTCTGCAGGTAGCCCTGGCTCTGAAGCTCTAGGTTTCTGATGAGCAGTCACCGGCCACATCAACCTGCCAGTGTTTGTTTGTTTTGTTCTGATGCTTTTCTTTCTTTTTTCTCTCCTCTATCCACTCACCCCAACTGGTCAAGGCAGTAGGCCACCCACCAGCAGCCCAGGTTTGTCGGGGTTTTCTTCCATTAGGGGGAGTTTTTTTTTCTCCCCACTGTCACCAAGTGCTTGTATAAGGGAGATTTGATGGGTTTTCCTTATTAACACTGTAAGGTCTAGACTTTACTATGTAAAGTGCACTGAGATTATTGTTATTCTGAATTGGTGCTATACAAATAAAATTGTATTGAGTTCATGTCTTTTACAGGCTACTCTAAAAGTAAATGCCACGTGTTGCTTCATTTAGTCTCTTCAAATAAAGCTGGATGTTTTTTTTTCCATATATGAAAAACGTTTATCACAAAATTACAAACTGAGATGAACTTTGGCCACAAATTTCTGGTGTGACAATCCTCAGCTATAAATGCAGTTATTTTTATTTCACAAGCTTAAATAGAGCAAAATTTAACTGCAGTTGTGGTATGTGCAATTGTTTGGACACCCTTCCACTTGTAAAACACAGAATTTCACAAACCTGCCTTAACTGATTTGTAAGGACTTCATCAGGCAGGTCAAGGGTGGCCATTAAGAACTGTCAGCTGATGACATTTCAAGGACTTTTGAATTATCTGGCTCTTCAAACCCTTGGTAACACTCAACCACAGGCTCCTCTCATCAACTGAGGATCTAAAATTGATGCCTAGAAAGCAGGAGAGGCTATAAAAAGATATCAAAGCACTTCCACCTTGAAATTTTCACTGTTTAAAATGTCGTTAAGAAATGGCAATTAAGGGAGAACTGGAAGTCAAGACAAGACCTGGAAGACTGAGAACATTTTGAGACAAAACTGCACGCCTGCTGTTCTAAGTGGTACCTTGACTCTGTGAGTTCTACGTTGCATCTCAGTCTCCAGACGTCGTTTCTGCTGACTTTCCTGACGCAGCCGCCTTTGCAGCTGCTCCTGCTGCTGCCTCATAGACTGGACGCTGCGCTCTAGCTCTAGCACACGACGTTCACTCTGTGCAGGCAGGTTGGCTAGATGGGCAGTGTCCCTCTGACGCTGACTTAGAACCTAAAACAATCACAGAAGTTCTCCCTTTTATAGGTTCAAGTGCAGGAATATAAAATCAAGTGTTTTGTTAACTAACATATCAGAAACAGCCATCAAGTAAGAATACCGTGTAAACATCTAAGCTGCCCAAAAATATTCTATGAGATGCCACACAATTCAACATCACTCGATCTACAGATATCCGTTGCCTGTGTGTTGTTATGTATGTATGACTACAGAGGTTGCAGCCAAACCTGAACTTTGCTCTGAGCAGCAGCTATCTTCCTGCGACATTCCTGTGCTCTGGTCCTGTCTGTTGCGCTTATCTCTCTCTCTTGCCTCTCTAGATCCTGCAGCTGCCGTTGGGCTTCCTGCAGCTCCTGTCGAGCCTGAACAGCTTCACTCTCCAGAGCTGTGATCTTATGGCTGTATTGCCTGTTCAGGGCCTGAGCATCCTTCCCTAAGAAAAAGACCCATGGCAGTTGATTTACAAAAACACAGAAGTGACTTTTATTACCTCTGCCAGGTGGCATTTGTTGGTTGCTTTCTTCACAGCATAACTCAATAATGAAGGGATTTTGATGACATTTTTAGGGAGGTAGGGTATGGCTCATGGAAACACCCATTAGATTTTGGTGCTGATCCAGATCATCATTTGGATCCAGGAATTTTTTTAATAGTCAACGTCACTAGTTTTGTTTCTAACTAATGCCTACAAAATCTGCATGGTAACAAAATAAGATCTACCACACAGCAAAGTATAATCTGGACCCAAGTAACTAAACAACTAGGATCAAATTCTAGTTGAAACTGCTGATTCTGTAGAGTGTCAACAGATCTGAAGCATCTTCAAACGTTGCTGAGCTAGCTCCTGAAGAAAACTCATTGCTGAAACATTGTCGTTCTTGAATAACCTTCAAACTAATAATGATTGGTTGGGGGGCGTAAGAAGGACCACATAACGCCAGTACTGGCATCTCTCCACTGGCTTCCGGTGCGTTTCAGGGTTAGTTTTAAGATTCTTTTATTTGTTTATAAATCCTTAAATGGGCTGGCACCATCTTATCTTGTGGAACTTTTGCGTCCGTATAATCCGTCGCGGTGCCTCAGATCAGCAGATCAGCTTCTTCTGGAGGCACCAAGGGCCAGACGGAAAACTAGGGAGGATAGAGCCTTTGCTGTGGTAGGTCCAAACCTATGGAATGCTTTGCCGCTTTATATTAGGCAGGCCCCCTCCCTGTCTACTTTTAAGTCTTATTTGAAGACCCACTTGTATTCATTGGCGTTTGGCCAGGAATGAGACTCTGTCTGTAGTGTTAGTGTCTATATTATTGTTTATAGTTTTTTATGTGTTGTTTTTATATTTGCATGATATGTTAAGTGCTTTGGTCAGCTGTGCTGTGGTAAAGCGCTATATAAATAAAGTTGAGTTGAGTTGAGTTGAGAGATATCAACATGATTCCAAATGCTAGGGGTAGGTTTTCATGGTCAAGGAATCGTATTATCAGGGTCAAACTATCATGGGAATATTGCAGTTAGGTGTAATGGTATTATGGAGACAGTGATTTGCCTTGGTAGAGGTTTGCACTTTGAGTGCTGGCTAGTTTGGAAAAGCAGCTGAGGAAGAGTAATGAGAGAAAGTGCTACCTGTTTTGACCAGCTCCTTGATGAGTTCTTCCTTCATGCGTATGGTGACAGACAGCTCCCTGATCTTCTGCTGCGCCTGAAGAAGTCCCCTCTCTGAAATGCCTTCAAAATTTTTGAAACTTTCCTGTAGTGATGTCTCCCCAGAACTGGAGTTGGCTACACATTTTAGAGAGGACACAAGAGGTCAGTAGGCTGGTATAATAAAACATCGTGTGAATATGTGAATACACTTGTCCATAAACAATGTCAACAGTGGAGCTGTAATGCCAAGTATCTCAATGTATCAACCCTTTTATTGGCTTCCTAGTCAATGCTTCAACAAATCAGGGACATCTTGCACTTATAGACTTACATGCTTTTCTGGCTAAACAGGGGTGCTGGTCTGGCTCAGGCAGCTGAGATGTTGGCACTTTACCACCAGCTGTTAGTCCTCCTGACAGCACATCCCTTTTGGTCCAGGTCAGGTTCACCTGCCTGACAGTGTCATGGGAATTACATTATATATATATATACTTCAGACATAACATAAGGCACCTGCAGTGACATTAAGACAGTCTGTGAATGATCAGTCTGTGCAGTGCCATGCATTTATTTTATTAATGTCCAATTTAAAGAGTTAAAGATACAGGCTGCATACTTGTGTTTCTCCTGGCTGAGGTTGGAATGACTGTTCTCTTCTTCTGTGCCTGGCATTTCTGCTTCTCCTGGGATCTCCTGCTCCTCATAGAGGTTACCATCCTGATCACCACAAGGCCCATTACCAAGGCAGCCCACTGGACTTGCCTGTAACAGATACACAAATCCACATATCTACAAAAAATCTTCTTAAAAGTCAATATGGTTCAAAATAAGATAAGACTAATCATCTTTTTTTGTGCATCTTTAAGAAATGTTACTGGTGGGACTTTAGTACATTGCAACTTTAACATATGCTCATCCCAGCAAAGAGCATGCACCTCCATTTTCTTTTTTAAAGAAGTGGAGAACATTTCAAAATGCTGATTTAAGTAATCCTTCCCTTGAGCAAAGAATTCCACTTTGAAATCCACAAAACATCACAGGCTAAGAAACTAACTGTGCTTGGTGGTTACCTGTATGTATGTGCCCCCATTCTGACTGTGTTGCATGGAGCCCATGGGAGCAGTATGTGGCCGCAATCTCAAGTTAAGGCCCATACCCATCAGCCCTGGAGTAGACAGCTGACACTGCAGCTCTGCAATCTGGTCCTGTTGCTCCTGCAGTTTGTCGCTCTGAGAAACAAGGAAAACAATTGAAAAAAGCACCAATTACTAAGTGTTATGGCTGTTTTCCTTTTTGAATTTAACCTGCAGTTGGTTACTGATGACTCTTCTGTGGGTTCAGTATCTGTGCTATAGTTTGTATGAATGTGACCACAGTGTAAAAACTGCTCTAACAGAAAAGCAATATTACAATTAAAATGCAGCTGACCTGTTGCTTGTATTGCTCCATAGCATCCTCCAGAGCTGCTAAAAAGTCTGTGTTCTCTCTCTCCAACCTCTGGATCTGTGCTTGAAGGTGGACAACACTATCATCTTTCTCAGCTTCGTGCTCATGGCTCCACCTCTCTTCTGCAGCCTCTGGATCCTGGATAACAAAACCACATTTATGGACGCATCAGTACTGCATGCCTATATTCCTGTAGTCAATTTTTAAATATTTACTTGTGAGAATGAAAGAGACTTGCCTGATTTCTAACAGAAGGCCTTCCTCTCCTCAGTGCAACGCTGTCCTCGGTACAGCTGTTCTCGATACCGCTGTCAGGTCCTGAAGCAGTGGTCAGCCCGCTCCGTTCCTCCTCCACCGAGCACAGCCACTCTTTCACTCTCAGACTCTGTTCTGCAGTCAGAGACCTTTCACTCTGCAACTCCCGCAGTAACCTGTGATATACCAGCAACATAAAGAGTTAAGGATGAAACACTAACCACTAATGCTTCTTAAACCTATGAAAAATAAGTGGCCTCAGAGATGCTTTGCTGAAAATACATCATCATTCCTGATCAACTTGTCCAAAAACAGGTGTTTATCCAGTATTTTAAACATAGACTTGTGTCCTCAAGTATGACATCTTTCCTGTACAAAGCTGCTATCCAGACACCAAAAACAGTCGCATTCATGTTTGTTTTAGTTTTTGGTTGAATGGAGTCATATTACCCAGAGCTACAAATTTATTAGTAGTTCATCTGTAAACAGAGTCGTCATTTGTTTCACATTAAATTCTTTTTAGGGTCATTGTTTATACTAACAGGAAAAATGGAGTGTTAATGACAAAAATATATTAATATGCCTGGATTTTATGATTTAAAAGATGACGATGGCCATATTTCAAAAAACTAACCTTTATTTCTATATGGCTAACTTCTGCATGGGGCACCGATAACTACTGAATTATTTGTGAGCAAGAATTCATCTCAGTAGTTGAGAAAATGCAATATACATACCTACTAATTTATCCATGCAATATGTTTTGTATAGATCTTTGCTTAAACAGAGTTTCAACACTGATTAAACAATGCAGACAGCATTTAAATGTGCTTTAACCTGTAAGCAGTGTCTGTGCAGGTCCTGTAGTGAGCACTCTGCGCCTGCAGTCTGCTGATCTCTCCTTCTCCAAGTCGAGGCCTCCTGTTTGGTTCAGCGTGAGCAATGATGCGGGTCTCTGAACGCTGGCGCATTTCAAGGGCTTTGCGAAGGGCTTTGATTTGTTGCTCAAGCCCTTCTACACGATCTGGCTCACGCTTGCAGTTGACTGTAGCCTGGTTCTGAATGTTTCTGGCTCTCATGGCATAATTTAGCGTATTCAGACTCTCATCAAAGTCTGAGGAAGATGGGCTGATGCAGGCAATCATCAGTGTTTTTGAATTTCCTCCCAAAGAGTCTTTTAGGATCCTAAGTCAAACAAGGGTTACATAAATGAAACAAAACTAAAACGATACACCTATTTCTTTTAAAATGATTTGCTAAAGTATCATGAACTTGTTAAAAATGTACCTTGTGATTTTAGAATCTCTGTATGGTATGTGAGAACCTTTCCTCTTGGGATCCCCTAGTGCCCCAATAACATTACCCAGGGCCAGAAGACCGCTGTTAATCTGAATGCTCTCCTTTAGTCTCTCACCACTGTTACCCGTCCTTAAGATGCGCTCTGAACCTGCCAGGTCAACAAAGTGGAACTTGGAAGATAACATTTGTGGTCCAGCACTTGTAGCAGTCCCATAAAGGCGTGAGCTTCCCCGTCGCTGGTCCATGTACACGGTGAAAATGGTGTGAGACCGACTGGAGTTTGGATTCATCTGGGTTGCACCAGTGTGTCTGGCTGTGTTTCCTGACTCTAGTAAACTCAGCACCTCATCAAGACCCTCCACTTCACACTCCTTTACACCACACAAAACTATGAAGTCACACAGAGAAACATATTAAATGCGGATAAAAGCATACACATATCATTTAAAGTTAAAAGATTCTGCATATTTTGTATCACAGCCCCCAAAAACATGCTTAGAAACTGATTGTCTCATACCAATGTTGCCTTTATCCTCCCGGATGTGGATGTCCTTGCTGGCAGTCTCCATCTCCAGTAAGTCCTTGAACTCCTCCTTGTAGACCTCCAGATAGGAGACTCGGACAGAGAAGTCTGTGAGATCATTTTCATCTAACAACTTGAAGATGTCTGCAACAGCCCTGGGGATGATGCCCTGCTCCTCATCTCTGAAGGAGCCTACAACAATTACAACACATACAAGTGGATTCGTACAGTGAAAGTTGATTAGAGCACAATTCATTATTAGTTTGACAAGTCCAGCTGATGTTTGCTGTACTTTCAGTCTGCTCTTGCTCTGTTTTGAACTAAACTAATCCTAAACTTACGTGGACAATGCAAGAAAAGATAAAATAATTCACTTACAAATATTAGCTTCTCCAATGGTGTATGTCTTGCCTGAGCCTGTCTGCCCATAGGCAAAGACTGTTGCATTGAAACCTTGGAAGAAGGCATCTATGAGTGGCTGGACAGACACAGAATAAACCTCCTCCTGACAGCAGATTTCTTCAAATAGGAAGTCGCAAAGGAAGTGTCGGTCATGGCCCAAGGTAACCCGACGCAGTTCAGGGTCCACAGTGATGCAGCTCTCATGACAGTGAAGAAGCTCTTTAGGCAGCAGGGGACGCACTCGAACAGCTACCTGGACTGCAGAATAATCCCCCCTGCCTTGGCCGCTGGGCACTTTGGGAGACATTTCTGCTGCAGTGTTGGAGCTCTTCTGTGTCCCTCTGCTATGTGTTGATCATCGCTAGGCCACTAGAGGGGATAGAAATCATCGGTCACCATCTCATGTCACCGGGCTGCAGACATAAGGCCAGTAGTGAGATGATTAATGCAACAAACCAACTTAGCAGCTCAAACACACTTATTGCTTTGTGCAGGTAGATAACGGTCTACAACCATTTCACTTTAAACTACAACAGGAGAGAGTAATATAGATAAAATCCTCTATCACAAAATGTTTACTTTTATAAGTTTAGAAAACTGTCAATAGCCTAGTTAACATAATCAAAGAGGAATAAGCGATTTAAATACCTGATGCATTTAGGTATTTCTTCACACTGACCTTTAGGAATTCAATACTGATGTGCACTAACTAAAATGCAAAATGGAAAAATCTGTCAAATGACAAATTCAGTCTCACAGTACACATTGTACACATACATGAGAATGTACTACTTTCTTTGTATTGTAAGATGGTAAATTTAATATATTTGGGTTTTGGATTGTTGGTCAGATAAAAACTTCAAATTAAGTTATTAAAAGGACATTATGATGCCAATTTAAGATGATAAGATTGAACTGCAAGTATGAATGTCTACATCTACAATAATATTCAGTGAAACGGTAACAGAAAGTCACTTCCCTGAGCTCCACACCATTATTTAAAACTTTGGTATGCCCTATAATATATGACACTTCAAAACTGAATTTAACAGCATTGCCTAAAACCTGATACAGAGTCTTCCTATGAGGTTAATGTAGTAGTTGATAGCTTGTTAACACTGTGATGTGATTTGTGCCATATGAACATTACTAAACTGTTGTAGTGGAGGAAGTATTCAGATCCTTCAGTCTACTTTAAAGCTGCATTAACTAACTTCTCCCTCTAATTTTCGCCCTTTAAGGGCAAAGTAGGAGTCAACAAACTCCAGCAGTATTCCCTCCTCTTCTTCCCACCCTGTCAGGTAGTGCAGCAATAATAACTGGCTTCAGAACTAGTGTGTATGGAGTTGTTGGGTTTTTCCCTCCATAATAATAATAATAATAATAAAGTCTAGACTTTACTTTGTAAAGTGTCCTGAGATGACTTTTGTTGTGATTTGGTGCTATACAAATTAGCTGAATTGAACTGAATACACGATATCCTGATGCATCATTGTACTGCTGCAGCTGTCCAAGGTGGAGCTGACTGAACTAGCCTATGTTGCTCAGGGCTGCAACTACTATGTTCATTGTGGATTATTCTGATCATTTGTTACCACACATATTTGTACATGTGTAAAATATCTGAGTAAAGGTACTTGATTACATTTCACCAGTGCTGCACTGTCGGCCAAACTCGTACATTAACAAATTCTCGTTGTTTAACTTAGACTGGTTAAAACGACTAGTTAAAGCCATCATTATGGACTAATGATGACCATCTTAACGAGGTAACGTTAGCCGATGGAGACATTACCTAACGTTACCGCTTTTAAACTAAGTAGCTGTTAACCAGCTAAATGCGTTGGGTACCGTCATCGATAAGAAAAGATAAAACACGCACACGCCTGTTTTTTTAAAGGGCATCTACAGCACGAAGCTTCCCACATCAGAGACGCTAAAGTTGGGTCGTCTGTTTCCCGGATAACTTCAGCTACGCTAAGCTAAAGTTAGCCAGTTAGCAGCAGCCCAAACAACAAAACCCAAACGAGGATGAGGCTGCACATCTGGTACCACATCCCCCTGTAAGAAATGCCAACGATAAACAACGTGCATTGAATGGGTAGCTTCTCGTTAGCATTAACAGCTAACGTAACTTACTTTTTGTGTAGCAGAAGTTGCACCGTGGATTCAGGATAACGCTGGGGGTGTTATTTTGAGAATGGAAGGCGAGGGGGGCACCAGAAGGAGGAGCCAGCGTTTGGGCTGGATTCTGGCTGAGAGCGTTCAGTGCAAAGCAAAGACTTAATAAAATAAAATAATCATGCTGAGAGTGTTTCAACATTCTATTACAGCACTTGATGTAATAATTGCTGATCTGTGGCACTGAAACTGGCCTTATTTTCTGCATTTGTTCTGCCTGTTCTTATCAGTATAATTTGCTGTTGATCCAGGAATTCAAGTAAACTGCTTCATAACCTTAACCTTATAACCTACAGACTCAACGTGATGAATGAAAGATGTTTGATTTGTAGCTGGAATGAAACAAACTGTGATTTAGATGAAAGCTACTTTAATTCAGCATTAACATCAGCATTGTTTTTTTATAATAATAGCAAAATAACTGTGATCAATTCTAATGAATTTTAGTCTCACAGTAAGTTAGAACCAACTCTGTCTGTTTTCAAATAGCCACCCCTTGTGCAGGTTTTCACACAGTTTCCACTGTGATTGAGTAGTCAGCTATATTTTGAATATTAAGGGCACTTAATATTCAAAGAACTTGATAAATGTTCCCACACAACTATTGATTGGCCCTGAGCAATCATCATCCTGACATTTCCCTTGTGGGTGGGCATGTTCCAACACAAACACATGGTACTGCCTACATTTGATCTGGGATTGAGTGACATACTGTACAGTGATGCTACAGGCTGTGAATGTGGGAGAGTAGAAATGAAAGCCAAGCCACTGATAAGTACTGGCTGGATAGATCGAACATTAATCAAGGCCCCCACAGTGTTCTGCTGTTAGGCTTCTTATGGTGTGACTTCATTTTATTACCAGGGCTATGTTCAAACAGACTTAGCTGACTCACTTTCCTCTCTTGTCATAAGTAATTGTATAAGGGCTGTAATGTGATCCCTCCTCAAAAGTAACATCAGTGATTTGTTGTGTGTCATAGCATAGTTTTTACACATTACAAACTGTGCAATATGATTAAAAACAACAATGTAGATAAGATAAAAGCGAAATAAAATATATAACATTTAATTTCAGGACAGCTCAATACAGACAATTTATGTCGCTCATAAAGGAGTTTCTAAACCATAAAAAGAGATCAGTAGGAACCGTGATACACCCTCTGTGCAGTGCAGTCACTCCATCGGTCTCAGACAAAGTGGACTCAGGATTTTATTTAAGGACCAGTCAAGACCACAAATGTGAGAAAAGAGCCTGTGCACTGTCCGTTTTGTTAACATCATTACTGAGGTTTTCCCTACCATATTAACACTTAGGTGTAGCAAGTGCCTTAAGCCAAATGGACATAAAAAGGAAATACATCAGAATGAATGTAAAAGCAATGAAGAGAGTTCTATGCTGAAAAACGGAAGTGGCTTAATCTCACCCACAACCAACAATCAGTGTCTGAACAAACATTTTGGTGATTGATCGTTCCATTAAAATTGATTTTCCTGTAGTTGTACAAAGACCTGCGAACAAAGGTTTGTTATTTGTGATTATGAAAAGGGAGCATCAAAGAATACATAAAAATGTGCTACCTTATAAATAACATTTAATTGTGATTTGTCTTCTAGACACAGAGAGACATGAGTGGCTCCCCCACAAGTCTTTTGTTCATATTATATTTATCTCTACAGTTTCATAGAATAAAATATTTTTTTTTAGAAATGGTGTAACTGTGAGAAATTCACATTATGAGTCACAATAATAACAAAAAATTGAATCATTCACAACAAAGACAGACGCGACCTGTCTGCTTATAGTGACTTAGTAATAACCAGCAGAGAGAAAATGTAAGCATTAAACAGGGAACATTTAAAAATCCATCTGGCAATAAATGTTGAGTCTACCACAGAAGTGCTCATTAACATTTGTAGTCTTTGTTGGAACCACAGTTTTGTGTTTCCACCAGCTGTCCTGTTAAGTGTTCATTTCCCTTCCAGTAGGCCTGTTTCTCAGCAGACAGTTTGACTGGCCACAGTAGGAAAAGCACAGGTGCTACTAAAATTAAGAATGGCTCTGTTCTTCCTGAGTGTCTGAGTAAGCCATGTGTGTGACAGTGAGCCAGCAGCATACACAACAACGCATACCTGAAACTGAAGCAACTAAGTGGAATTCAGCCACCATTCATTTTGTTAGTTATATTATTTGTTATCATGTTTGCTGTGAAAGATTATACCCGAACAATGACTTCATACAGAGAAAAAGTCAGTTCTGAGTTTAAAGTCAGAATTCAGATGCATTTTATTTTGGTTTATGGTTCTTGATTCTGACATATATTTTAGGCAGAAAGCAAGAGAGTGACAGTTTCTTTGCCTTGTTAGCTCTGACATTTTATCTTGTGGATTTGAAAGAACTGACACTGACTTTAAGGGTAAGGGTTTTAATTTGAGGGCTCACATCCAATGAACAGCTCATATATGTGAAATTCTGCCTTCAGCAATTATGATTATTCAAGTAAGTGTACAGCCAAAAGCATAAAACAGTATCACTTTCCTAATAGGTTTCAGCTGTACTGTAAGTGAGCAGTTCTCTGAACTGTCTTTATTATTGCTTATCAACAGCTTTTTGTTATAGTTGATTGTGACATTTAAAGCAATTCAGCAAGTCAGCCATTGCCTGATGTTATTTTTCTCAGAACTCCCAGTTGTCTCTATAGATGTCCTAGTAAGCACATTTCCATCCATCTCTTTAGTGCCTGCAGCCTTTAATTTCTGTAGTTCTGTGGGTCCAGAAAAAAAACAATTATAGCTTTATAGTCCATTTTCATTATTGTGCTTGTGTTTCTCCCACACAAAGCTGATGCAATCGTTTGCTAAATCTAAAAACAAAGTGTGTTTGGTCTGCCTTCATTCTGGCAATTCCAGGGGATTGTCATCCTCTTAAATGTGGTAGTGGCTTAATGAGGTTGGTTTCAGCTGGATAATATTGTCTGAGTCATATTTCTGAAGTCTGAAGAGGGTAACACAGTGTTTCAGTCTGCAGTGTTTCATCTTTCAAGCTTCAGTAACAAACTGAAGTTACATTTATGTTGTGGGTCCAAAGTCCATTTTTGTTCATCCAGTGTTATACCAATAATAATAAGATGCATTTGAATTAAACTCAGAATTCTGAGTTTAATGTCAGAATTCAAATACATTTTATGCAGTGACACTAATCCACTTCTGTAATTGATTGATTGATTGATTGATTGATATACTCTTTATACCAGCCGTATTTAAAAAAATTAAAACCATATCAAACAAATATAACCATATAACTCTTAGAAATAACTCCACCAGAGTTGACTGCAGCCTCAGAAATGCAAGTCTTTAGATAAAATGTACTTTTTTCACTGTGTATGTTACAAACTGAAACAATACACAAGACAAAACCAAATAATCTATTGAACATAATACCAGCTTTTGGTGAAGACAAGAATAATGCAGTCATGGTTTATGTATTTTCACAGTCTGAATGTGCAACAGCTCTAATCTGTGGTCAGCAGGGGGCAGTGTTACATCATAGGCTGAAAATGCACATGCGCATACACAGATTTTCTTTTGCAATGATTTATTCAGTACAAAGATACAACAATAAACTTGTTAAAGAAAGAAGCATCGGTATGTTATTAGTGCAGGAGCTGACCATGTGTCTAATTTGGGATTAGAATGTGATGTACAGACTGTCATCCTATACTGTACCCACATAATCTGCTAGTTTAACCTTACCTTAACTCAACTCAAGGTTAAGCTCAGTGTTGCTTCCCTGACCACTACTGACGTGCCTGTTATCCCTTCTCCCGCCCTCCTACCTCGTCCGTTCACCTGCATTCCCACAGTGAATGGCCCTGAGCCAAAGTGACCGTGGAGTCCTATTTGCACTCCCTGTAGACCCAGTAACAGTCTCCTTTGTTCCATTAAACTTCAGATGAGACCAAAGTAAGTACCAGTGATAAACCAAGCTGCTGTCAAAGAGAGGGAGCTGGTTTCTCATGACTATGCCACACACCAGACTGAGATCAGGATGTTTGATTTCAGCCTCCTACACACTTCCAGCACTCACAAGTTTTGTTTTAATCTGCACATTTTGACACAGCCACATTGGAGACAACTATAGAGGAAATTTGGGCGGTGGAAGGATTTGAAAGTCACTGTAATACAATTTAGAGAAGTGAAGGATAACAGAGGACAGGCAAACACTAGCTGTGCTCACAGGCTGTTGTGCACCAGGTTGAACCTTGCATAAACAATGAGCTGTAGGTGAGTAGAAGAGGGTTTTATTTGCGTACTGGAATGGGAGCTACTAGGGGGCGAAAGTGGAAAAGGAGGAACCTGGGTGAACTTTTAATACTGAATCATTACCTCATGTGGATTCCTGAGGGACAGACATAAGGACAATCTCCAATTAACCCTCCCCCTATTGCTCAATCTTTCATTAAGAGAGGAAAGGGAGAGATGGAGTAAAGAACACTCAAAGGTCTATTCTGTGCGGTAATAAAGACAGCAGTTTCTAATTCAGCCCGCACCCCTCAGCCAGTGACTGACTAACTAGCGTGAATCTGGTTTTATTCAGCCTTGTCCATTCAACCATCACCCTCTTTCTGCCTCCCTATCTCTATGCACCTTTTTCCTTCACTCAGAGTGCTATCTTGTTTTAGGATCCCATGGATAAAGCTCCCCTGCCACCTCAGCAGTGTCATCAGTGAGTCTCAGCCACAGTACTGTGAAGCCCCTCTGAAACTAAAGACATCCTTTTGTCTCCAGTGAATCTACATTTTGCCTTACTATCCACAGATGCACTCTCTTTGTCAGAAAGTTGTGTAACACCAAAGAGTAGATAGATTGTTGGTGCAGCACAGAGGTGACAAATTTCATCACACTTCTCTAAAACGCCACAGTTCTGCCAAATACACACCCCCTCATGAAAGGAAAATGAGCAGCATACTGTACAGTACTTGCAGAGTGCTATGACACCTGCATATTTCTGTGTGTATTTGTTTTGCAAATTTAAAAGTTAAAGTTATTCATGCACTGTAGGAACACAGTGGCTCTTTTCAGCTGCCTGTCTTTGGCTGTCTGTTTGCTGAACAGCACTGCTCTGTACTGCAAAACCTAAAGTGTTTCCTAAACAACCACTGCACGCATACTGTATCTTCTTTTACATACTGTATATGTGTATATATTATGCATTTGCAAATAAAAGACCAGACTTTCTATGGTTTACAGTATGTGGTGTTTTAATGTTTGTGCTGGAGGCAAGAATATTATAACTGTACTGAGACCAGAAGATAAATAAAATATGAAAGTTAAAAGGTTTACAGAATTTTCAAATAGCACTTTCTTTCAGAGTGAACACATATTTTTTGTTTCAGCTTGTTACAAGTGTTCTTCAGTTAAATACTGTTTTACCGTTTGCTACATCATATAATTCACCTTTTTTGTCTCCTACACTCATTACTATCTTTGTGCAATGCTTTAGTTAATACATATAAAATTCATGTGCTTATATTTAAGTAATCAAATCATGCATCGCTCAATATGTATTTCTTTGGCTTATTACTAATTTCCCTGAAGAACCCAAGTTCTAACATTTATAGCATGCAGCTGTGCAAGACAGGTGCTGTTCTGCCTTAAGCTGAGCATCAATAAACTGGTTCATGCTTACTTTACTGCAGCTTTGAGACCTGGCTGCAGCAGCTCCTTCAGCAATAGTACAGGTGATCCTAAATATGGTCACCACAATGCTTCAGGTTATCACACATCTAGGACTAAATATAGAGTCCATAGCTAAAACTAAACCAGACATGTGTTTGGCCTGTGAACTCTAAGCATGTTTCCATTTTCATCCTTCTCTTTCTAGAACTCATACTGTGAAACAAACATGGTGATTTTGGTGATATACCTCCCCAGCTGGACTCTCCTCTCCAGCTCACTCATCTCTACCTCTGCCTCCAGTGTGACAGGGCCCTGCACGGGGTTCACCAGCATCAGCTGGCCTGTCAGACGGTCTGAACGCTGGACTGTGAAGTGGCGCCGAGCTTGCCTTCCTCCCAGCAGGGAGAACCGGAGTGTGTCACCCACTTGACGCAATGCTGAGACCCTGAACATGATTCGAGGGGCTGACAGGTTGGACACAACAGCCAGGTAATGGTAGGAGAAGGAATTTGGAGTCTGAGAACATGCCTTGTTGTCCACAGGACAGGGGTTACGTTCACAACGCCTGGAGCAAAGAAATACAAATTAAACTGAGCAAGATGGAGCAGAAAGAGGTAATCCAAGAGTGAGAAATGGTGCATAATTTATTTAATCACAATAGTTATACTGTCAAGACTTCAGTCTTGTGCATCTCAAATGAAAAAAATACTCTATGTGTAGATCAGGAATGAACTCAAATGTAAAAAATGAATGAGGATAGTGCTCACATAGGCGACGTTTTGACATATGCAGCATTAGGGACTTTGGGGCAGTCCACACGAACACATTGGAAACCACCATATGTATTAATGCACATCTGCTCATTTGTGCAATTGTTTCGTCTTGTCGCACACTCATCAATGTCTGTGAGAACACATGAACACATTCAAACATGGAAAGTAGCTGGATTATCATTCATACTGTATATACTGTAAGTTTTGTCCCCAGTATTTACTACACAGACTATTTTGTGGTATATGTTACTGAATGTAATAACAACAACGAGTGTGCACCTTTACAGCTGCGTCCATCACGGGTCACATCATATCCGATAGGACACGAACAACGGTAGCCTCCAGGAGTGTTAACACAAGCATGCAAACACAATCTGCCAGCCTGGCCATTATGGAATAGCTCACATTCATCAATATCTGAAGACAGCAACACACATACAGTCAACGCTTTATGTGGAAACATAATTGTGTGTATCTCTTTTAGTTACTGGGCAGGTGTTAGTTTTACCGGTGCAGGTGTTGCTGTCCCTGCCAGAGATGGTGTATCCTGGCTCACAGGTGCAATGGGTGGTGCCCTGGGTGACGGTGCAGCGTGATGGACGGACAAGAGGCCCAGTAGTGGCAGTGGGGCAGCAGCAGCCGCAGCAGTGGCTGCGGAGGCAGCGGAGGTGTTTGTCATGGTGACAAAGACTGAATGAGGAAAACAGGAAAAAGGAGAAAGAAGCAGCTGTAGCAGTAGCTCTGTATCTCATTCAGTCATTAACGGACAACCTGTGGTAGACATGGCAGATGTGTAGAACTGTTGTGTTTCTGTGACACAGTGTCAGTCACAACTGCAGTATCAAATGCAATTTAAGAAAAGAGTAAATGGTATCAATGTGGATTTTATCAGTGATGGAAACAAAAAGAGTTGTCATAGGCTGTTTTGCTTTTGCTTTTTTCAGTACAGTAAATTATTTGGAACTTTAATCTATTGCAGATACTCTGAACTTGTCAATTCAACATTATGTCATAAAAAAGCTGTAGAAATTCAGTAACACTGCTTATAATTTGTATAATTCACTAGGGATTTTAATCAGTGGGCTGTTTATGAATCTCTTTTCAGGGTTTTGGACCTAAATACAAGCAACACTAAGATGGAGAAGAAAAACTACATTTCTGTCAGCCTTGTGCGGTGTGGCTATGATGTGTATTCTACCTACACGTTGGCACAGGGCTCTGACATGTAGCTCCAGCCCAGCCTTTGGCACAGAAACAAGAGAACTGGTTCACCTCGTCCGTACATGTCCCGCCATTCAGGCACGGAGAGGATGCACACGCATTGATGTCTGAAAGAAAAGACAGGAAGGACATGCAATTGGATATCTTTGATTCTTCATAAGATTGTGTGACATCATGGTATACTGCATGTACTTTAGGTGTTGGAGAGTGAATAATAAAAAAGTGGAACAGATGTTGAAAAACCCTTCAGAGAACACTGAAGATGGAATATTGCATGTCACAGCATTCAGTAAGCTCTCTGGACAATGATCAAAGTAGAATAAAGAGGAAATATGATCATGGGCCTCTTCTGAAATGTATCCAACATAGAAAAATGCTGTGACATGTGAATAATGCACAAAAAGAAGAATAGAGGTAGAGAGCAAGAGAGGAGGATATTACGAGAGGTTTATAAGAGGATGATGACAGGTTTGTAAACCGATCAGTGAGACAGGAAACAGAATAACTGAGGGGAAAGAAGACACTTTGGTGGGACGAGGACGAGGCAGTGGGGAAAACGATCATCTCAGTGAGGCTAGAAGATCAGTGCTGGGTTCTCACCTCGGCAGGTGGGCTGCTGACCGCTCCAGGTCAGGCTTTCCTGACAAATCCTGCTCTCTGATCCCACCAGTTCATAGCCAGGATCGCACAGAAAGTGAACCTCATGGCCCACGCTGTGTGACTTGCCAAGTTTCCTCCCATTGATGGGTGCATCCAGTTTTGTGCAAGTACCTGTTGGAAAAGTAGAAAGTGATAAAAACTGAATGACAGTTTAACATTTAACATGTCTTGAGGTGTTTAACTCACTGTTGATGGGCTTTATTGCCGGCTTCCCCACGTTGCTCTGTAGTAAGTTTATTTTCTTTTTCAGGTTGCGCAGACTCTGCAAGTAGGAGGTTTCATGGGCTGAGAGAAGCTTCTGAACCTGCTTCAGGGAGCCGTGTGTTTCCTGTCTACCAAGACAGTCCTTGAACAAAACATAGATTGACTAATGAATGACTCATGAAGTTGATGATTACAACTTGTATCTGAGCCAGACACACTTAGACCCTACACAAGGTTTTCTGTGGCAAGAATTTCATTCTGCAGGGAAACATGTTTCCATACGGTGCATATGACAATAAACACATTGAATTGAATTGAATTGAATTGAATTGAATCGAATCGGGGCAGCACGGTGGCGCGGTGGTCAGTGCTGTTGCCTCACAGCGAGAAGGTTGCAGGTTCTCCCCGTGCTTGTGTGAGTTCTCTCTGGGTACTCCGGCTTCCTCCTACTGTCCAAAAACATGCGCCTTAGGTTGACTGGTGACTCTAAATTGCCTGTAGGAGTGTGCATGTGAGTGGTTGTTTGTCTGTGTGTCGGCCCTGCAATGGACTTGTGCCCTGCGATGGACTGGTGCCCTGTCCAGGGTGTACCCTGCCTTTGCCCAATTGCTGGCTGGGATTGGCTCCAGGCCCCTCCGCGACCCCATTTGGGACTGAGCGGTATAGAAGATGAATGAACTGAATTGAACTGGTAACCACACATTCAACCACAGACACACACTTGAAAAAATCACACTCCTTATTATGTTGCACAAACTGATATGAATTACTTAACATTTGTGTATGTTTTTTGTGACCGTAATCAAAATTTTGTTGTGAAAAAGAAATCTGATCATCGCAATATGTGTTTTAGATGCTTCATGTGTACATAGAGCACAGTGATGGTTTAATTAAAAGTAAAGTAGTAAAGCACAGGCCAAGATTCTGAGAGTGACCAGTTTACTATTCTTGTGATGTGGTTTTAGGTGACTCACTGTGTGGAGGTTTTATATCGTCTTTATTTAGTTACGTAACTGCCCTGTGTCACATTAGGATAGAGGGTAATATCAGCAAAGCTTTTTAGCTTGCATTACTGGTAATCACTTGATCTTGTGGTGGATTAGGGTTTTGGGGTTAGTCATTCAGGTGTAAATGCTTTCAGCATAAACACCCCTTTTTCACTCTTTCTATTGGATGCAAGGACTGGGGAGTGGTGCTGATTTGTTTTCTCCTCCCTCATTACTCTCCTTCATTCAAGTCCCTCTCCACCTTCTGCCCTGTCCTCTCATGTATGTTTTCAGACAACCATGTAGTGTTTTCATCCAGCAGGAGTTATGTAAGAAAGTCAATATTTGTTGAAAATACCTTTCTGATTTGGAGAGAACTGGGGTTTGGAAAGACTTCAGTCAGTCGAGGAGATGGCTGGTGTTTATAGAGTAGTTGTCAAAGGCCTCTTTCTGCCTGTGCTAAGCGACATTTCACATGGCTTCGCGTTAACTGGATGATGTTACCACAGTATGTACTGTAGGAGGCATGCGGTCACTGAGCTAAAGAATACAGTACAGTACAGAAGATCTATTAAATCTGATGAATTTTGAAATTGTTTACATATAATAACTTTGAATCACAGATGTGCAACTTTATAAAACCTACACTAACCTTCATACATAAAGTACATACACATACAGGACCATTCACAATCTGATGAAATAAGAAAACAGAAGCAGACTTGTATGCAAAGGTCTAAAAAAGTCATCCACAGACAGATGCAGCTTTTCTGGAAAAGATTAACAGATCTGCAGTGAAGCACAGCATAGATACAGTATTGAGTGAATTCCTACCCTGGATTCTTTGAAAATGTTATATAAGCTGAAGCAACTTTCTGTGAGTCTAATTAATTTCATCACTCATTAGTCTATAACATTGTGTTGTACTTACCTGTCCTAAAGTAGGATGATGTGAACAGAAAGCCAGCAAGGCGATGACAAGTGCAACTGATGCAAACATGTTTAGCACCAATCCAACACGTAGTCGCCGATCAGTTGCAGACACTGTGGAATTTCAGTGGGCAGCCCTTAGTGTGTGCAGGGGCTCCATGTGAAAGAAAGACCACAGCTGGCAGAGGAAAACTGCTGCAGAATGCTGGGGTTGCGCTTCAGGAGCCAATCAGAGAAAGAGACTTTTACCATATTGTTATTATCTAAATATAAAACCTGAGATAATAGCCAGTCTGTAAAGACACATGTACTACAACCAAAATTCCAAATGAAGGACTAGAATCTGCTGGTTGATCTTTCCAATACCTCTTCCTGTTGTTTCTGGTATTGTTTGTTTACAGCAGTAAAAGTCATAAACTCAAGAATATCACAAGTCAGTATAATGAAATGAGAAACACAATGAGCTGGTTTTCTGCATTGCATAATTGGTCATACAATGTGGTGTGAGGTCCAGAAACAGGGCGATTGTCCTGCTGCATCATTCAGTTTCTACTGTGCTTCAGCTGGTAGACAGCCACCTTGGCACCACCCTGGACGATACTGTGATACACCTGGGAATTTGTTTAAATTCAATAGTATGTTGGTTAATAAAATGTCATTGATTCAATAAACAAAACTATTTTAATGTTACATTTTATCGTTTAAATTAAATGTTTTTCACCATAAGTTTCCAACTTAGTATGTTGCTGTGTAGATGAGCTTGTGTCTTGTGTCTGTGTGCAGTCAACACCACTATTGTAATGAGGAGGCTGAGACCCTGGGGGACAGCTTATAGTAGTTCCTTCGGTTGTTGGATTTACCTGAGGACTCATCTCAGTGGATGGCCATGTCTGACTGAACTCAGAACAGACTGTATGCACAACAGTCATTTGGCTCAGCAGGGTCAGACTGTCCTTTCCAGGTGCGGCAAAATCAGAGGGATAAGAAATAACAGGGTGGCTTGGGGACTGAGTCTTCAGTGCAAAATATAGTCAGCCCACAGGGAAGAAAAATGAGTGTGTCTATTGTGTCATGCTGCAGTCATCTCTAGACACTGACTCATCCCACAGTTTGTGGATCATGAGTCATGCTTCCGACACTGGATCCATAAAAATCATGTCCCCACATCCAAACAGACACAGCTCCATCCTGTGCTTTTTCACACTCACACCTATCTGTTTTTTTTGTACCACTTAAACATCTGCCACATCATGCTTCTCTATACTTAATATCCAAAGGAGTGAAAAAAAAAAATCACAAACACATTTATCTTAGAAATGAAAATGACATCCTGTTCCTGCTGTCCTCAGCTCAGTAATAAAGCTTCAGCTCTAGTGGTTCATCTGAATTGTAGACATCAGTCCCTCTCAAAACAAACTTCCCAATAATGACAAACACTCATGCTTCAATCTAGTTGCTTTATAGTAGTTATTGACTTTTTATGCCAGATTAATAGATATGTTCATAACTGCTTCGCAGATTGCACAGCTAATGAAATGAAGAAAGACGTGTTGAAGATTAAACTAAAAAGTTTAAATGAACTCTGACCATCATCAACAAGATATTGCTGTACAGCGTTAGTAGAAATTACCCAACATATATATGTTTAATTAAAGGTTTTCACTGTCTCAACCACTGCCTACTGTGAAGTATGCACTAAGCGTCAAGTTATGATTTTTGTGCACCGACAGTTACTTTCATGCTACTTGGACCTGCCAACCGGTTCATTCCCTCTGGATAGCAGTGACAGAGAAACTCTCCACCATCTTGGGCTGTAGAATCCCTCCTTCGTTATCACTTTGCTTACTCGGTAATATCATAGAAATCGACCACCTACCAATTAAATATAAAAACCCACTCCTCATAGAAGGTTCCAGGTTCGGGCCCCACCTGGGACCTTTCTGTGTGGAGTTTGCATGTTCTCCCCGTGCTTGCGTGGGTTCTCTCTGGGTACTCTGGCTTCCTCCCACAGTCCAAAGACATGCAGCTTAGGTTGATTGGTGTCTCTAAAATTGCCCATAGGAGTGCATGTGCGTGTCTGTGGTTGTTTGTCTATGTGTTAGCCCTGCGATGGATTGGCGACCTGTCCAGGGTGTGAAATCAAAAAAATCACTACACATAAACCACTGGACCAACCTTCTGACAGAATACATCACATTAGAGAAAATGGCATCCACTCACAAGAATAGTTTATCTGCTTTTTATGACACATGGAACCATTTTTAACACATTTCAACTTGAACCAAACACCTGGGACTGAGGCTGCGCACACTCCCACCAACCTCTAGAAATGTAACAAGCTGATTTTTTAATAGTACTGTTATCATCATTATTATTGGTAATTTTTTTAAATTTACTTCCCCTCCTTTTCCCTTTCTTGCATTTCATAGACTGCATAAGTTGGAAATACCCACACTTCACACACTACAACCTCGTTAAAACACTCTATATCCTTTTGTAATGTCATGTAACTGTTGTCTTGTCTCCCATGTTTGCTACTGTTTTGTTAATGTTTCTTTGTTTCAATAAAAAAAAAAGTTGTGATTTTTGAGGTTCAGGCATTCAGAAATAGAATCAAGCTAAGAAAAACATGATATGATATGGAAAATGTTTTTAAATCTGACTTCTTTGTCTTTGCTATCAATCTTTGCTTTTATAATATTCTCTTGTATGTGGGCAGCCTTTTCTTGCATGCTTGCACCCACCTGCACCGCAAAATGTGCAAGAATAACTCTGGACATTAGCACTGCTTTGTAACTAGTAGAAAGGACAGCATTGCCTATTACAAACACATTTTTTTTATAGATTACTTTCCAAAAAGGCAGGATTAGAAGAATAGCCTAAGCCTAAAGCTTTAAAAAAGCTAAAGACACACTACAGTAAGTCTATAGTCCTTGTGTGAATAGTGAATTCTCTCCAAATACAGATATGTGCTCTGCCTACCGACAGAGGTGAAAGCTGTCGAGCTGGTGAAAAGAAAAGAGGGAGGAGAAGAGCAGGGAGGCCACTGTTGTTGGAGACACTTCTGGAATTAACCATGGCATCTGTAACAGCTTGTCTGTGTTTGGATCTGCTTTTCCTCTTGTCTCTGCTGCCGTGTTGATCTGCATGATTATCACAGACACACCGGACCTCCATAAGCCCCTCACCACCGGCAATCACATTTCACACTGTGCATGAGTAAGGGGTTGATACTAGACTTTGGAGTGCAGGGTGAACTTCAGGAATTCACACACATTTTAAATTTGTTAGACAGGCTTTCTTGGTGCATAAGTGAAGTGAGACCATAGAAGAATGTGTTTTTTTAATTAGAAGTTTTTATCCTTATGTTGCAATCAGGTGTCAGTCCTTTAAGCTGCAGACAAGCGGGCTTTCTTAGCTGGCCAGATCCATCTGGCAATGCACCAGCAGCCCAGCCTCTCTGTTACTACCTGCTGTTCTACAGAAATGTGGCATCATCTTAACAAATTAAAGTTCTGATCATATTGTGCCAAACACATAACAAAATGATCTCATGACTGGGGAACTGAGTCCCTTCTCCCAAACTTTTTACTTAAATGTGCTTAGATGCGATGAATTTGACGCCTAACAGACCCCATGCTGTTGCATTAATGATATAAAGATTTTAGGTTTATTTGAAAGAGCTTCCAAGTTTAAAAATTAAATAGAAACTCATTTTGTCTAATGGCATGTGTATTTATACATGAACAAATGATTAAGGGCATTTTAAATACATTTTTAGGGGATGTTTGTTCACGACCCTTAAATGAAATTGTGACAGGCTCTGTGCTCCAGTCTTTCATACACAGACCTTCGCTGACATCCACTCAAACATCCCTCCAGAACATTTGCATTGTGTTGCCATGGTGATGCAATAGAAGTATTGTATGGTAAATGAGCGTTTCTGTTTTCTTTCAGGGCTTGGGGTGAAGGAGCACTCATAGATTGTTGCCCAGCACAACAGACTGCGCAGCCAGGGCATACCCGTGGCAGCAAAAATGGTTTGTGGTTGTGTTTGTTTCTTCTGTGTGTGTTTGAACAGTGTGAATGTCGTTGTCTAAATGCCAGTTTAACATTATCCTTTTGTTAACAGTCTCTAACAGTCTCTGCTCTAGTTAAAAACTGGAGGTGGTACCACCCAGACTAGTGATACTCATGCTAGTTTAGTCTGAATATACAGCTTATGTGCTCATTAGAATGATTAATTTTTCACTAGACTCTCTCTCCCTCCTCTAGCAGAAGTCATTTGTCCACGTTACAAACTTAACCAACATACTTTTGAGTTTAAACAAGCTCCTAGCTGTCAGTGCAAAATTCACAAAGAACAATAATGTGGCTCCTTGAGGCCAATCTGTGATTTGTGATATTGGGCTATACAAATAAAGTTTGACCTGACATCACATAACTTGACAGACATGTTGTATAGGTATATAAAACCTTGTTGACCATGAGCCAACAGTTCAGAGACCCTTGCAGTACCAGATACACATACAATAAGTAGCAGCATAGTCACTAGCCAAGCACAAGACTGCACACAAAGTCCACTTTGAGCAGCAAAGGCCACTGTTAAACTAAACCACCATAGTTATAGATAAACCAATTAGTCTTATGAGGGTCACACACACACAAAAATGACACTAATAAATGCAATTTAAAAAAAAGAGAAACTATGCAGCCTTTTTCACTACTGTACACAAAATCATAGTTTGACAGAATGATAAAAACAGTTAAAGGGTCATGTCAAGGTGTTGATGAATGTGCAGCAATTCTTAATATTAATTTTTGACTCTAGATTTTCTAGTCCCGCATTCTACAAAACAGCCCAGCTAAATCCTCTCCCTATCTTTTTCATCTATTGCTTTGCCATACAGTACTTATCTGCACAACTGTCTTGTCTGCGTGTGATTATGACCGAGAGGTAATGACGGATTATGAAACTCACAATGCACTAGACATCCTCTGGGCCTAATATGAGATTTATGTCAGGGCAAACTGTCACTTTGTCATAGATTACGTCCTCAAAGCCACCGGTACAGACTGAGTCCTTTTCTTCGACTGCTCTTCAGCCTCAGAGAACTGTTCTCAACTGATAAGGGGGTAATGAGAAAAAGAGGATGTGTGTAATCATTCTGCATTCACAACTCTGGTATTACAGGTAATTTCCCTGTGAAAACCCTCAGAGGAAGCTTTGCAGAGCTGAAGAGGCATATTAAAGAGCTTTACTGATAAACGCTAAAAGGCTCAAGGCTCCGACTGTGTTTGTGAATAGCCGAATAAGGCATTTTTTCATACAGAAACGAAGCAGTAAGCATTGTGGTGAGATTTGGTTGAAGTGATTATAATATAGTCCTTTAGGCTTTTAGGGTGAGATAAAATACCAATATTTTAGGAATAAATGATGCGCCTCCTTTTCTCACTGAGTGCCCTGTCTGCAGGTTTCTTTGAGCTCTTGAAGCTATGATGTATTATAAGGTCACACCATCACTCTCAGAGGCAAATTGAAGTTCAGTATTTACTTTTGATATGTAAATTATCACTGCTGTTTGTGAGATTTTATCTTATTAATCTCGCAGAATTTCCCAGCGCTCCAATATGGCAACACCTCATTTTAACATGGTTAAGGTGAGAAAAAGTACATGAAGCTTCATTCATTTAACTAATTCAATACAACAACATAGCAGTTGTGGATGGAGCCATAAAGAAACACATAACACAATACAAACACCCACAAGTTTCATTCTCTTTGTGAGACATTTAAATCACACAGCTGATACAACATGACATCTTTAAAATGAAATGTCTTGGATGAAATATTGCCCGCTGACCTTATACCCCTGCATCAAAATGTAAGCTCAGCCTTTCCACGCTATACAGAGCCATGCCTTTGATATCTGTCTTCCAAACTCCATCGAGCTATAGAAAAGTCAGAATAAATACTCCTTTTTAAGGTATTATTTTATGTTCCATTTTGAATATTTGCATAGACAGTGGCAAGAAAAATGGCCATGGCACCCAGATTTTTCTTATAGTTAAGGAAACTGTTACTTGAGCATGGAAATTATTCTTGATCACTTTATCAAAAAACTTAATAAATGACCGGCCCTATAGCTCTCTTGTGTTTTTGTATTGAGCCATAAATTTGGGAGATTTAAGATACAAATTAAAAGTTCTATGTTCTGTCCAAAAACAGTGGATCCATAATCCAACCAATAGCATTATGGGGAAAAGCATTTCATTTGCCCCTCCACTGATACAGTGAGACAAGTCCCACAGCCAAACTGTTTCATTTAAATCATCATATCAAAACCTTCGTTATGTTCTCAGTGCGCTCTTTACTTTGTTTAAACCCTCAGGATTGAGGAGGTACTTTAGCTCAGATCCTCACTCGGAAGGTTCAGGACATTCTGGCGTTTTATCACAGCCAGCTGAAGGCAAGCTACGAGGTCACCACCACTGACTTTGAAACACGAAACTTCTGGATTGGTACAATATTTCATCTTGGTCATTTAAATAAATGTTGAAATATCAGTGTTCTCTAACACTGGACAGCACTGCCAGATTAGGTTGTAGACTCCACTGTCGCCTTAACCAGATGTACCAGGTGGAGATGCTGCACAGATAAAACAACGTTTTTGCTCCACAGGTCTGACGTATAAGCCTCTGAAAGATTCATTTTGCTGGGACATGGGAGAGATTCATAGATTCAGCAGTTTTGCCTTTGGGAAACCTGACCACCAAGGGTAAGAGAAATTTAAAACCAGATATTAGCTACTGCAGAATATATCATACCCTGAGATGGCTGAGTACAAAGGAGCTAACTAGAAAACAAAACATATCTCATGAAAGGTGGAAAATGTATTTCTTTGTTGGAACTGCAGGCTTTTAAAAATTGCATCTGCAGTACATGTGAGTTACAGACTACTGAAATACAATGTGGTATTTTATTTGTTTTCATTTCTAAATATTGATTTGAAGTAGTATTTAAAATGATCATATCCACTAAGGTAACTGTATTTTTACAAATGGAAAAAACTGTAAAAGACAGTGATGTTTGCTGAACTGCAATCTTCACCCTGACCACGAGATGTCTCTCTCTTTCTTTTTGTGACTCTATCTATCTATCTATCTATCTATCTATCTATCTATCTATCTATCTATCTATCTATCTATCTATCTATCTACCTTCTGTCTAGTAATGTTTGTATATTCTAGACCAGTTTGTCACCTGCCCCTGCAGGTACAGTTACTCCATCTCCATGTCTGTCCTGTTCCAACTGTGCAGAGCTGCAGGCATCAAACACTTTCAACTGGAATGACCAGCTCTGTAAAACATGCAGCGGATACTGTATATTTGTCAGCTTTCTTGGATGAAAATGTGGGTGGGGGTGATGGTAGAGTTCTCTTGTGTGCAACTGATGCCCTGCTTGGACCTTCCTGCTAGGGGGCAGTAAAGCTAATCACTGGTGGCCCTTCGAATGTGAACACTTTCCTGTATTTATGCAATAATAGAAATCCATAATAGTTAAGATTTGCTGTGTTTGGCACAGAACCAAACAGCTGGTTGCTGACAGCATAGCTTTTCCTCTTGCCACTGAAAACTGTATTTGGCAACATGGTTGGCTGCAGCAGCATGCCCACAGTTGACTTGCATGGGAGACTGGCTTGTCCTCTCATATTTCCCCCAACACTTGGCATCAGCTTGACTGTCCAGCACCAACTTCTTTGATGCAGAAAACCACCAGGCTCTGAGCTTCATGACAAAACAGGTATGTCTCTCCCAAGGGCCCATGGCCCAACAGGATTCAGTGCAGAGCATGTGTGTGTGTGCACTGTCTTCAGACAACAAAGCAGTCAACCTCTGTTTTCTTTACCTGAGTGTGATTTGTGTTGATGTTGGTTACTGGCCATTCTGGGAAACAAAATCAGCCGATTCCTCAATATTTTAGATGTGATTCTGAGTGACTTCTTCTGTTTTCTGTTTTAATCTCAGGCCAGTTTGACCACTGTGGGTCAGAATATGCACTCACTAATTCTTTCGTGGACATGTTTATGCCTTTTATTAGGGACAATAGTAGAGAGATTACTGCAGGTGCTTCAGTTCATGCATGGTGTGTTATTCCCTAAGCCACGGGGGCCGTCCAGTCCTTCGAAAAGTATGTGAGTGTTTACTGAAAATATTTTTGATGACAGAAATAAGAATTGGCCACACAGTAAATGTGAAGGCCAGAAAACTAAAACTGTGAACTAAAAGTATCTAAGATCTGAGAAAATCTTCACATTGCACAAAATAATTTGATTCAGCATTTACTGTAATAACAAAAATACCAGTTAATGGAACTTTACAACATTTTGTATTTGTCTGAGTAGTAGTAGTAGTACAGTTCTGTTCTCCTTTGCTGAAATATAAAATTGGCTGCTCTTTAGAATTATTGTCACTCTCTGCTGTACTTTACTGTGTGCAGCTTTACCTATTGCACTGTTTCTTTCCCCGATAATCATTACTGTGTCCAGTTATGATGTGAACACAACATTGAAAACTTTAGTTGATCCTGCCTACACTTTTAAACCTTTTAAACCTCAGTTTAAATCAATGGCACTCAGTGCTTGCCATCAAGAGCGATCAATATACGTCAGCTCCATAAAGGCTCGCACTGTTTAGCCACACACATACCACTTACATTGATCATGAGGAATTAGATGGTGGCAGATGTTTAGTTTTGCCCACTTCACTGTGTCTTTGCAAGCAGCTGGTGTGTAATCTGATATTGATCACTCGTAGCTCAATGCGTGATCTGTTCTGAATGTGGTCGGCCTTGCTAGGATGACATGTTTACAAGCTGCTTTTCGAAGCCCTCTGAATGTTTTCCTTTTTGTAGTTTAGGAGTGTATAAAACAAGACTAATAGGAGAGGGCCAGAGGATCAGATTATACAGTGTTAGCGCTGGATCAACTCTAACAGTAAAGAGTTCATCAAGAAAGCACTTATGTACTGTAAATATTCACACTCAATCATTCTCTCACCCTTCCTCCTAAAAAAAGATGAGGGTGAAATGTATAAATTCAGCTGATTATAAGCACGGCGGGTCCTACGCCTCACTGGAGTCATTTCCAGCTTTCATTGCTGTGTTGTGTTAATTGGTAATAAATTGATAAGTGGATATAACACAGCCTGAAGGACCCACTAGGGTATGTTTCTCCAGAGCACTGTAGGAGAGGCCATGTGTGTATCTGTTTGCACACGCATCTACAGTCTGCTCTGTCATGTTGCACATTATTAACAGTGTCTTTACATTCACGTCTGAGTAGAATTGGAGGATTACTGGGGATTTATGACTCACACCATGCTTTCCTTTTTTACAGTGCTTTTCTGCTCAACACTATACGTGTTGCATTGTTTCTATAATGCGTTTGTGTGCTTGTTTCACAGCTGGAGAGCACATTGCCCATTGGGGAGATGGCAAGGTGATGGACCTTGGCTTCTCAGTGGGGTGGAACTAAGTGTGCCTTAGACTGGGACAGTGACCACTGATGTTGGCATATGGTTTGTCAATCACTGCACATGGATGAATGTAGTTTAGATGTACTGTACATGCTGTACATGTTTTACTGTTTAATGCAAATGTTTTATTATTAAACAGCTGTGGGATAATTAGAACATTTGTTTATTATTTGCATATATGAGTGAACAGCTTCAGTTTGAATGAAAAGGCTACCAGTAACTGCCATACATCCACCCTCTTTTCTCTTGCGTTACCTCCATCCTCATGTGGCCTGATCTGCCATCATTAAATGAGGTTTATGTTCTGTCAAGGCTGCTTGGAGGAGGTAAGAGATGCTAAAGGGATGGCTTCTTACAGTTATGATGGGGGGCTGCTGTGACACCACATCATTTGTCAAAGAACAGTGAGGACAGGACAATAGCAGCATTAAAAAGACATGAACTACACAATTAAAGCTCAGATTTCCTGTAAGTGCACCGTGATAAACACATACTGTATGTGCTAACAAATATGTGCATTGTCAGTAATTTGTCAGTAAATCTAGGGTTTGTTTTCAGTCCTAATACACAGCTATGTTTATGAAAAACATGCATGACAAGCAAGATGGATAAATTACATTTGATGTTTTTAGCCATGCTAGCAGAATGGCCCTGGGGACGTTGGTTTGTCAGAAGGTATGTCAGTCCACCACTTTGGTCCAGATTAAAATATCAGATATGACTGCCATAGAATTTTGTACAGCCTTTCATGATTTATTGTTCCAAGAGGATGAATCCTTTAGTAATGTTTTGACTTTCCATTTAGCGCCACCATGAGGTTGATATTTGTGGCTTTCAGTGAAATATGTTGACAATTACTGAATGGACTGACACAAAATTTTGTACAAACATTAATGGCTTCCAACCAATGAATCCCTAATGACTTTGGTGATTGTCACAGTGATAACCTGGACTTTTCTGCTGTCACAATGTTCACAGGTTTTGAATTCCATGTCTCTACTATTGAATGGATTGCAATGGAATTTGGTTCACACTTACAAATTCTGTTCAGGATAAACTGGTGACCCTTTTCAACAGATTAAAAGTCAGTTCATCCAATACTCTGGTTTAATGCCTGCAAAATGAATGATGTTCCCACCAATGTCAGTTAAACTTTGTGCTTAGGCTAGTGATAATTAGCAAATGTTTGCATGCTAACCACTTTACTACACTGGCAAATCTTATATTATTTGCTTCACGTCATTACGTTAGCATTGTCATTGTGAGCATATTACTGTAGCAAGCACTGCTGTGCTTAAGTACAGCCTCACAGAGTCACATGCATGGTTGTAGACCCTAAGTCCTGTTATTTGACACTATTAACCTGAGGAACTTTCAAAAACAGTAAATGTATGCTTTAGTATCTTTATGGTCCGGCTTACAGACAATATTCCTTTGATGCTCAAAGGGTCATGTAAGAGAAATGCTGGAAGAAAAGAAGGAAGGGGATGTATTTTTAACAAAAGCACTTGTGACAGGACATGGGACAGTGAGCAAATTTAATTATTGAGCTTTACAGCTGATTTGTTTTTCTGATTTCCTGCAATTTACAGTAATAATTAGAAGTTCCCAGTAAAGTGGGATTTAAATGTTTGATTCAATAAAGAACACATAAGGAATTTAAGATAATTTTGTGACTGCAGAAAACATTACAGAGCACTATGTATTCACTTGTAAAATTATCTTATAAAGGAAAATATGGTGGCCCCTAAGGACAAAACACATCCAAGAGCACAAACATGCTGCTTTGTTCTTATAATATATGTGCTTTTGGATTTGTAGCAGTTCCCTTAATGTTTTGTAAATGCTTTATCCTCAGGGGCCTCTAGAGTAAAACACACTAGCCTGTGCTATGAATAAAAATACAGATCTCCCCTTCAAGTAACATATATATCCTTGGCTTGTTGGGATTAAAATCCAGGTCTAGATAATTATGAAAAAACTTTGTAAGGACAGGTCTGTTTGTTGAAAGACAGATTCACTTTTTGAGAAGGTGCTGAAGGTTTCAGTAATGACTAATGGAAAATCCCCCAAAATGGAAATATTGTCGTTCAATTTAGTATTTCAGAAATACATGCTTACTAGTCTCCCTGTGCCTGTGTGGGTTGTCTCTGGCTTCCTCCCACAGTCCAAAGACATGGCGCTTAGGTTGACTGGCAACTTTAAATTGCCCGCAGGAGTGAATGTGTGTGGATGTCTGTCTCTAAGTGTCAGTCCTGTGATAGACTGGTGACCTGTCCAGGGTGGACCACACCTCTCGCCCACTGTCAGCCGGGATTGGCTCCAGCCCCCTGCAACCCTATTCGGGAATAAGCATAGTTAATGGATGGATGGATGCTTACCAGTTAAATAACAGGGATGTGTCATGTATGTTAATGATATCCCAGTTCTAAGGGGAATTTTGAATCTTGTGAGGTAGTAGATTTGCCTGAACTCTGTCAGAAAAACAAACAAACGGGTTCCTCAAGATGTTTGTTTGTTTTTGTGGATCTAATTATGTTGCTGATTTGCTCATAACACTGACTCAGCAGTTAGCAACAGAACTGGATCTGTCTGCATGTAGATGCTACAAGTCACTGACCCCAGAGCAAAAAGACGGAGGTTAAACAGTAAAATATAAATTCATAAAATGAAAAAGAAAAATCACTCAGAGAGAAATTGCAAAGTAATTAAATTAAATGACAGGCTTTTTCCCCCTCATATTTGTCATGTGATCATAATCCAGCGCCTGATTTTTAAAAGCATTACAGTAAATAATAAATGGCGTACAAAATCATTAGTGAAGGGAATTTAAATTGCTCTTTTTGTGTGTTCATTTTGGGTCAGACACCATGAGAGAGTGAGAGAAGTACAGTACTATAAGTAGTAAGATGAACAAATAGTGATAAATCTAGAAGAATCTCCTGCCAGGATTAAAACCAGATGCATCCACCTGACAGGAGGAAGTGTTATTATTATACACCACAGGAATTTTCTGTGTATAGGTGTGTGTGTGTGTGTGTGTGTGTGTGTATCTGCAGTTTGGCTTTGCTTTGGGCATGTGATTGTGGTTTAAATGTGGATTAGGTCAGTGAGTGTTTTGCGACGTGATGTCACACCTTCCTGTCCCTCTGGGTGAACAGAAAAAACATCCTGCTGGAGTGTAGATGATGAAGCACTCAGAGGGAAGAGAGGGATAATGGCTGGAGATAATGGGGTCAGACCAGCGTGCAGAGCTGCAGTGAAACAGTCCAAATGCACAAAATGCAGATGGCATTACAGGGTTAAAGAGCTGGGAGTAAGAGGAGCAAACCAACATCCTAATTGTCTTTCAGCTCTATAGAGTTTCCACTTTACTCAGGACATTTTATATCTTCCCTCTGCAAGGCTAAGTACGTCTACATAGTGTGTATTCAACAACAAACAACGGTCGCACTGGCTTCACAGCCTGATCCTCACCTGGGACTCCATGTTGCATTGTGAGTGTGCAAAATGGCTCAGGGTTGTTTACTGTATTTAACTGTCAGACAGGCTCCCACAGGCTTTACTGTCAGCTTAAATGAGTAGGTTGACATTTCTAGAAATATGTTTAGTCATTTTCTTGCTGTCAGTTAGATGATACCACTCTTTCTTTTTTATTTTATTTTGCCAATGTTCAGTAGAGCCTGGATGTTTGAGTGTTATATTCCCGTGGTTTATCCAGTTTGAGACCTACTGAGTACTTTGAGTATTGGTTTTTGAAAAGATGCATTTTGCATCACACGCAGTGTGAAATGTGAAAGAAGGATCAGGACTCAAGCGTTCCCATTTCAGGCAGTTTACTTTGATTGAGTGACATTAACAGCAATTTAGACAGTTCAGCATAGACAGATATGTGAACCTTACTGCACATTCTCTCACACCCTTCCTAACCCCCTGCCTCTTCTATCTCCCTCCTCCTCCCCCTCACTGCACTCTACAGATGGTACTTATAGTGACTGGAGAAATCATTGGCATTCCACATGCTGAGGTTAGCCTAAGTTACCTTACATAGTGATTCTAAAAACATATCGCTCTTTATAGAGAGGCAAAAATGCAGACATTGTGGCTACATGGATCATTAATTTATGAAAATGCTTGTTTGAAATATACATACACAGTGGTATGAATAAGTGTCTCAGATATCTCAGCTACTGGCATATGACCCAGATATATGACCAATAGTTGTTGCATGACACACAGACTGAATGAAGAAGGAGTTAGCAACCTTACAGTTTTGCACACCTTTGAATTGACAGTACAGCACATTGCCAGTATCCTGTGGAATTTAAACAGGTGTGTTACGGGCTGACCTTCAGAGGTAAAAGTCATGAATCCTGATGGTAAATTGACTCTGCTATAACACTAAAAGACATTTATAGTGTCACTGGTTCAGTGCAGACATGTTTCAAGTTCATTTTGAAGAAAATAACATGATGCTTGATCACACAGTGTGTTACCGAGTGAGATGTGCTGTCTAATAAACTTTTCTGCTGACACACTCATGGCAGCCACTCTAGGCACAGTATGAGTCCTGAATGTGTTTGTGTGTGTGCTTCTGGGTGTGTATACTGTATGTGTGAATCTTCCCCTTAGATGCGATGCTTGCGTAGGGTTCTGCTGGTCTCATGGTACCCCCTGATAAGCTGGTGCTGCAGAGGGTTTCAGAGCGGGGCTGGTGGCTGTGGAATTAGCTTCCATTGTCATGATAATGACAGTGATACTCTTGCCCCGTCTAACTCAGACCAGCCATTGTATGGAAACAGGAATGCAATTTCTGCTGCAGCGGCAACGTCAATCCTCGATGAGAGTGAAAGGTCCCTAAATGACTCTCCATTCAGGCGAAGCTGAGGGGCCAGCAGCCAATTAAAGTGAGAGCTGCAGAACAGTGTCATCCCAAAGACGTAGGGCTGTTTCTAAACATAAACATTTTGCAGCAACACACAGATGCACACACAGCCATTAGTTGCTGTATTTTCATTTTTACAAAGAACATCTAATCCCCTAAACTATCTTTTTCCCTGACAGACCGGATTCTTTTGGGAGCACCACCAGTTTGTACAAATAATTCAAAAGGTTTATTCGGCACAACAGAGATTCAGGAACACGAGTTAATGATTTGAAGATGCCTTAATATTGGAGTTGGGGAATTGTGGGACAGAGCTATTGACCAAAATGGAGACACTCTCCAACCGCATCCATTAAGGTTTCATTCCTTGGTGGTGTTTATGGTATCAGACAGTTTGCTGTGGCAGCTGAGGCAGAGCTATGTTAGAAGGTGAAGGGTTTTGAAAGTGTCTGCACCAGTGAGCTGTGAATAAAGTGGGAACATTGAGCTGAGAAGAAACCAACTGGGCCAGATAAGTTTGTGTTTAAGCAATGCGCCTAATAATCACCCGCCTCAGTGCTGACAATTACTCTGAGATTCTCCTCAGACAAAAAAACTCCTGTTGAATGCCTCATTTATTCTGCAGCCACCTTCGTGCCTTTCCCTCTTTGTTTCTACTGCTACTTCATTTAACTCACATTTTCTCCATCGTGAAGCTCCCTAGTATTTACAGCCTCAATATATTCTTTTAAGATACTGTACATTTGAAATAAATATACATGTCTATATTCTTCTGGTGTGTTTATAGTGCTGTCAGGCTTATCTGGGATATAAATGCAATATGAGATGTTTTGTTTTCATATTAATCATTTTCTTTTTTTTGATGTCCTTTGCTGTTAGTAGGGCAACCAAGTAACTTAAACCTTGTATTGTTTATATTTTGTCAGCTGTCATATAAAATGACTGGCTAGGACAAGCCCAATGCGTGAATATAGGCTAGAGTGCAAACTATCACATGCTGAAAAATGAAATAATTAAATTTCAGTAATTTCAGTTAAGCAGTATTTGCTTTGTTAGTAAATGATGTCACTTGTAAGCACACATACTACAGTGAGTATACTCTGGTATCTTCCAGTTATTTCTTGAAGAGTTTTATACCCGTTTGTGTTTCTTGTACTGTTTTGCATACTATAAATGGATAAATTCATCACACAGTTTTTAAATCCCATTTATGACACCACACTTTTCTGTATACATTTTGACTTGTGTAACCTCTGTTTGCTCGCATTTACTAAACATCCATCCATCCATTATCTATACCGCTTATTCTTGAATAGGATCATGGGGGGGACTGGTGCCAATCCCAGCTGAGATTGGGTGAGAGGTGGGGTCCACCCTGGACAGGTTGCCAATCTTTGGACTGTGGGAGGAAACCGGAGGACCCGGAGACAACCCATACAGGCACAGGGAGAACATGCAAACTCCATCAGGATGGGCATCTGGTGTAAAAACTGTGCCAAATCGCATGTGCTTACAGGAGCGCTCTGCTGTGGTGACAACCCACATGATGGGGAGCAGCCAAGAACAGGTCTTTGTGTGGAACAAAAAGAAAAAGATAGAATAACACCAGCCATATTCATTAATCTGCCATACATATAAGTTGTCTCCTGATATTTTCAGTATGCTGAGGTCAGCTGAAACAACACAGCCGCTCAGAGGAACTTTATGTAAATAGAGCAAGTGGACAGCAGTAATGTTGGCACTTGACAGTGCACTGGCTAAGACAGGGCGTAATATGCCTGCAAAGGTAGCAACAGACACCAAGTACAAAATACCATGCATCAGATGATATTACAATTTGGGTATGTAGATGAAAGCTCTCATCAAACAGCAGGGTGTTTTTTTTTTTTTTGCATATTATAAGCTCTTCTGTGTTTAAGCCTCTTGTGATAGTCATTGAAGGCTGCAATCAGTCTCCAATTATAGCTCTTTACATCTCAATGAGGAAATCCAGCTGCACTGTAGGATCTGATGATACAGGAGGAGGAGTAACCCTGTATGTTTTTTGAGAGCTACTTACAGACAGAATTACAGGGCGATTTGTAATCATCTGAACAAATCAAGTAAGGATTACATTAAGTACTCAATTTATGTCTCCACCTGCTCGTTTCCTGTGTTTACTGGAACTGGGACAGAGTTTTCATCTCTACCATGCTCCCTGTAGTGGTTTGTATCTGTGGTGGCATTTCTCCTTTGATGCTGGACTGAAAGTAAATAGCATGAAGGCGTTCAAGCAGACTGTCTGGATAAGATTAGATTATGAATTCTGTTTAATTATTTGTCTGAGCCATTTATTCTTCTACAATTTCCTTTCTAGCTCTAACAAATTCAAATGGACATATGGTTTATAAAAACACACAGAGTTTTCAGATATTAATTTTACATCAAACCAGAGGACTGCAGTGATTATTCTGCCAGTCTTCAATCACCATTAAACCATTATTTCTTTGTCCTTTATCTACATGATGCCCCCCCGTCTGTTTCTCTTTCTCTCAGTCGATCTCTTGCTGTCACTGCTGCTGCTTTCTTTGTCTTTTTCATTTTCTCTTTTCAATGCAGTCAGTATTGAGCGGCCCACAGCATTTGGATGCAAGATGAACTTTGATAAGAGTTAATGAGAACACAGCATTGTGCAGGCAAAGAATGGCTCGGGCTGCACTCATGAGCCTCCTCACTAGGAAATGGACCGTAAAGAGCCACAGCCACCCCTTTGGAGGAGGAGAAGACGAGAGGAGAGGAGGGCAGAGGAGAGGAGAGAAGAATAAGACAGGAGATTATGAGGGGACAGGGTTGGAGAGTAAGACAATAGAAAAGACCAGGGAAAGAAAGGGTGTGAAAGACAAAGAATAGAAGAAAGGGATATTTATAATTAAGGCACCGAAATGTGGAATAGTAGGAGCCTAGGGTACAAACATAATGACAGATAATTACTGTATTTCATATAGCCCAACTCTGATACAACAAAATTGTACTCTGCTCACCCACCGTATATTTTACTGCAATAATAGACTGCAGATTACGAAAAACTCAATTCATTTTAAAATAGCAGCATCAGTTTCAATGTTTTTCACCCTCTGAAAACCTCCAGAGTTTTTTTTACTTCTTACCTTGCTGCAGCAGTGTGTTGATTTACTGTCACATAACTACTGGGCACTGGACACCAAACAGAAATGATGATGAAGATCGGAGGTTCAGGAGCAGGACCACGCCCCTAAAGCACATCTTCCCCTGCTACCTGTCTATAAATACTTCCGCTCTCCACCTGCAGAGTGCTTCTGTTTCCTGTAAACAGAGGATGCAGTCTGGCGCGTTCTAACCATGCTTACCTTCCAAGGCTGTGTGTGCACTGTGTTCCATTTTACTACAGCAGATGAGTTCCTGTCTCTCGTGCATGGTCTTTGCCTTCCTCATGGGATTTCACCAGTTTCTGGGATGCCATCCATCCCTGTCCATGCCATGGGCCTCCCTCTGGCATGGTGGGCTGCTCTTCAGCCTTCCACACTGGGCCCCAGTGTTCCTTCTTCTGTTTCTGCATCCCCCTTGTTCTTTCTTCCCAGGCTCCGAGCCGCCTTCTCCTGTTCTGCCATCTCTTCCAGTCCTTTCCTTCATTCCATCTTTTTCGAGTACCAGGCTACCTGGCTGTGTTTCTTCCCTTTCCTGCCACTGAGCTGCCACTTCACCTTTCACCCACAGGCACCAGGCTGTCTCCTTTCTCCTCTGCTGGCTCCCACTAGCATCTCCCTTATTTGCCTGACTGAAGCCGCCTTGCCTCTGGCGACACCCTCCTCCTTCGGCTCTCTTGTCCTGCTCTGCCTAGGCCTGCAGCTTCCTGTTTTTTGTCCCCTCTTTCAGGTTTGTTCCTTGACTCTACAGTGTTTTCCTGCCTGAGCTGCTCTTCCCCCATGTGTGGTTCCTTTACGCTCATCTACTCTTCCTGGCTGCTCCCTCGGTGGGATTTTGGTGATTGTGAAATGGTTTGCTAATTTTTGGCCAAAGGTTCTCCAGTCTCCTGTTTAGGATCGGAGCAGCAACTACAGCAGCCAGCAGGTATACCAGGCCACCTTGCAAAGATCAAGGGATGAAGGCTCTCTGCTCAACCCTCAGGGTGTGCACAAAGTCCAAATCTACTCTCTTCTTAGGAAGGTCTTTTAGGGGATCCACCTTGCCTGAGTGCCTCATGGATCCACTGGAAGCTTTCCCCCAAAACAAGCTAGCAGTCACCAAGCAGCATCAACACGTAGGCCTGGTCCTGACTAGTGAAACAGATTACTTAAGAAACTAGCCTGGTGTTAAGTTCTACATTTAGCAATGCCTAATTATGAGACATAAACAACAACAACATATCCATTCCTGACTTTTCCCAACTATCTCCAGCCAAGTTCAAACAGTTAATTACAGGTATGTTGCTGTTTCCAGTGACAACTAGAACTGCACAGATAATGCATCCTCCACTGGTTAGCGACCTGCTCAACCACTGCTTTGGTTCCCTGATGTTCCAAATGCAAAATAGCACTGAATAACTGGACCTTCTGCTTCATGATTTTGACCATCCTGCTCTGCGTACCCTCTACTGGCTACTGATCTGTTAGAGGCAGTATTTTATAGAGTGTGTAGTTCTTTCCCTGTTAAAATCCAAAGTGCACAGTATTATATTAGTGCACTTTTTCTATTATTCTAACATTTTAGTGCTTCTAATCTATTATCATAAGGCCATGTCTTATAGCTGGCTGAACACAATGGAAGATTTATGGTTCACAGTTCAGTGCTTAAAATGTTGTATGCGACACTGAGAAAATGAATAAAAAATGTATGGGACAGTTATGATCCGAATCCACACAGACATGTCACAGCCTTATAAAACAAGCTGGCAGTTTGCCTTCTGCTGTCAATCATAAACAGGAAAGCAATCACAGTATTACCTCACCAATAATTATATTTTTTGTGTCAGCTCAATAAAATCTGGCTGACTTTTCTCATTACAGTGTGACTTGGCAGTTTTTTCTCCACTGGACAAGAACCTGTTAGAGGAAATAGTGAAGACTACATCAAAATCATTGGTTATACCCGATTGTCCCTTTCCTCGGTCTGTGAAACGCTCGCCTCAGAAAACTCTCACCTAGAATCTCCCTTTGAGGAAATGGTGTCTGGGAAAAGATTTAGACAACTCTGGCTCAAAATGCACTGATGTAGAGAAGCCATTTCCCCAAGCTATTCAACGTCTGATTGTTAAACTCCAAACAATTTATGCAGTTGGATTTAATTTGCCTCCTTTTGTGTGTTTTTAAGTCGATTTTATATTTAGCATGAGTCTTATGTACGGTGTTTGTAACACTATCAACTGATTATAATTGATTTGCATTAAATGGTTTCTTTGGGTTTCATGATATCGTGATGCTTTTTAGCATGTTATGTTCAAAGTTTGCACTATGTGGAAACGGAGACGGATGCTGGTAGAAGGATATGATACAATGTGAGGGAAGAAGGAAGTGGATGTATCTGTGAGAGTGAGTGCAGAAGCACCAACAGAACAATAAAAGAAACAACATGAGTCACATATTAATATCATGGGGTATAAAATAAAATCTTTACATAACTTTATATAACTTTAAACAACATACAAACTGCACACAGCAAAACGTTTTTAAACTTTTGATGAATTTTTGATTTATTTGTTACTGAATTACATGACATTTGTCATTACATGGCATCTGGTAGGTCTGTCGTACTTAGGTAAAACATAGATTAGATGTGAAAGAGGCTCAGTTCACTTCTTCCACCTCTTTGGTTTCCTCAGTCCCAGAAAGTGGCGGAATCTTTTCCAGGCTGATTTCTCTTTTCCTGCCTTTTGGATGATCTTTGCAGAGACCTCCGTCTTCTCCATGGGCTCTTGTTCATGGAGGGCATTGGGGAGGGACTCCTGGGTCTTGCACAGTTCATTCTCATGCTGCTCCTCAGGCTTCTCCTCAGGCTCATTCTCAGGCTCTTCACTTCTGGTGATTTTCACAGCACTGAGCTTAGTGGAGAGCTGGAGGTTGAGTGAAGTCTGAACCTTGAGCTGATTTCTCAGCTCCTCCATCTCTCTCTGATAACACATGTCCTTATCAGCTTTTTTCTGCATGATGATAATCTCCTCCACCATCTTTTGATGAAGGGTGTCTTGTTCAGCCCTCAAGGTGTCGATTAAATCTTGGTCCTGCGCCACCTTGTTTGCGTGAGCGAGCTTTTCAGTCTCGAGTTCACTTTGAAGGGCGTCTTTATCAGTTCTCAAATTGTTAATCAGTTCAAGATCATGCTCTACCCTGTCTGCGTGAGCGGGCTTTTCACTCACAAGCTCACACTGAAGGCCGTTTTTCTCAGTCCTCAGAGTGTTGATCATTTGGAGATCTTGCTCCTCCCTCTTTACGTGAGCGAGCTTTACAGTCTCAAGCTCACGTTGAAGGGTGTCCTCAGAGTGTCGATCATCTGGGGATCGTGCTCTTCCCTGTCTGTGTGATACTTTTCGGTCTCAAGCTCACACTGAAGGTTGTTGACCTGTTGCTGGAGTGTGAGGACATCGGTTTCATACTTATGGCATGAAGCTTTGAGCTTCTCCAGTTCTTCTTGGACAGTCTTATTCTTGTCCTTCTCCACATTGAGCTCACACATAAGCCTCTCCTGGCTTAACACATTTGCCACTTGCAGCTCTTCATAATCTTTCTGAAGTTCCTTTTTCTTCCTTCTCTTGATGCCATTGCTCTCCAGAGTGGCGACGTTTGAGGCATTGAGAGTTTCTGCATTACTGTATTGCTTCAGCCTCTCAAGCTCCTTTCTGGTCTCTTTCTACTTGTTGATATAGGATTTCTGGTAAGCCAGCTGTTTTTTTTTCATCTCATCCAGCTCTGTGGATTCTCTAGTTTTGTTCGTGGTAAAAGCCATCTCTTCCCCTTCTCAACAGCCACTGAAGCCTCTTGATTTCTTCTTGAAGTGCTTCACGGTCCATGTTCAGATTTCTGAGTTTTGCCTGTTTCTCAGGTCTCCTGCTGTAGGTTGTGCAGGTAAAGCTTGCCATTTTTAAATTGGTAGAATTGGTTTGTTCTTAAACGCCATAATATCTCTCTCAACAAATGCCATCAGTATCAGTTATTGGTCGAGTTTTCTCTTCCTCACACTGGCCTGTCGCTTGTAGAAAGGTTTGAAGTAGAGTGACTACATGAAAAGCGGCAGTTGGAAGGTAGAGTATGGACCTGATGGTGTCACATATTCCGGAATGTTTTGGCCTTTGTCATCTCCATCTATTTTGCTGCAGTCTTGAGTTCTAAAGTTCAAATTTCTGTATGTGTTATGGTTTAGTCCCCCTCACCAGGAGGGTGAGGGAGAACTGGGGTTGGACTCAAGATGGCTGACCCAGGTGCTAGTACAAAAAAGGTGGTTTAATGGAATAAAAACAATGGCTGAACACAATGGAAGATTTATGGTTCACAGTTCAGTGCTTAAAATGTTGTATGCGACACTGAGAAAATGAATAAAAAATGTATGGGACAGTTATGATCCGAATCCACACAGACATGTCACAGCCTTATAAAACAAGCTGGCAGTTTGCCTTCTGCTGTCAATCATAAACAGGAAAGCAATCACAGTATTACCTCACCAATAATTATATTTTTTGTGTCAGCTCAATAAAATCTGGCTGACTTTTCTCATTACAGTGTGACTTGGCAGTTTTTTCTCCACTGGACAAGAACCTGTTAGAGGAAATAGTGAAGACTACATCAAAATCATTGGTTATACCCGATTGTCCCTTTCCTCGGTCTGTGAAGCCGGAGCACCTGGAGAGAACCCACGCAGGCACAGGGAGAACATGCAAACTCCACACAGAAAGGCCTCAGGTCGACCGGGGCTCAAACCCGGAACCTTCTCGCTGTGAGGCAACCACCACGCCACCATGCTGCCCTTATTGGTTACACACTTAACATATTTACAACTGGTTAAATATTAATACAACACTTGCAGAACATTTTTTGAATTTAAAAAGAAAGATTTTTAACATTTAATGTGCAGTACAATATTTTCATTTTCTTGTAAGAAATGTCGAGTTAAATGTATTTAATGGTGCCCTGTGTAGTTTTTGGCCACTATAGTGTTATTAGACACTGTTCTGGTGTGAGAGTTCCAAATATGTTGTTATGTTGTGGACACAAATAATGACTAACATGCATACGCATGAGTGTGTAGTGATTAAATACACTTTCCTGCAGTGAGATTCAAATGAATGCACCAAGCAATATACTGTAGCAAAGTGCCCACAAATGTCTGTGCAGATGCAGATTACTTAATTTTACTGTGAACACTTTAGGAGCTAGAGAAGCTGGAGGTTGAATGAATTGAGTGGATTCAGCAGCAGTATTTATTTATTTTGCTATTTGCTCTACACACACTATGCTGTTACTGCAAATATGTGCTCTAATATTCTTCAATGTGCTTTTGTTTTTTAAAATATACTTTTAACAGGCAAAAACCTCAGGTGTGTCAGTGGCAAAAAGACCGCAGATTTTGTAGACAAACATTGTCTTTACATTCTTTGATTTTTTAATCCATCCTCAATTCTCATACAGTAACAAATGCAGTATGATAAAATCCTTGCACCTACTTGGCTGCTTTATTTCTGGAAACTCAACTTTCCTCTTAGTCCTACAAAGCTGACTGATTCAGACTTTATTCTCTGCTTTAAAATTCTTGCATAAATTATATTGTGTGGATATTATTTCAGCAAATTGTCTTGTTGTTGCATTTATCCCCAGCTAGTGTATTTGACATTAACCTGCATAATCTGTGATTGTGTAGTCGTTACCCAAGTGAGTTTTAGTTGTAGCAGACAAATATGGGTACCATGTATCATGGTTTGAGAGATCTGGCACAAGCAGCCACTGAGTTAGTGATGCTAAAAATAAAGGTGTTACAATAAACCCTGGTGTCCCCTTCTTGTAAGTGCACACACAACTCGTTATGATTAAAATACAATCTGATCAACTATACCAGATCTGGAGGTGGTCAGACCTCACTTGTTAGCTTAGCATGGTACTTCTGCTGTTTACCTGTTGTAAAGTTGAGACCATTACAAAAATATATGTATTTTGAAATGTTGAGTTTCAATGGCTTACAAACTCATCAAATGGCACCGGAGCCAGTCCAGTACACACTGGAGGAAATGTAAGGCAGGAGGAGGTGTGACTTCTTACCAGGGGTTATTAACGACACATGGAGCAGAGCAGTAGTAGTGCTTGCAACAGGAGGGCATTCAACACTGTCCACTAACTAGAGGGGTCCCTAACAGCAAGAGAAGAAGGCAAGAAGACAAAAGAGATCATGAGGCAAACGAGTGGAACATCTTAAGAATGCCACTGATAATATGAATAAAGAACGAGTTGAGAGGAGAGGACTTCTCAAGGATGTCATATCTTAATTGAAAATGACAGCTTCAATTAAAAATGTAATCATTCTATTCGTTTTCTAATTAAAAGCGAAACGACTGATAGTTTTGACTCATTAACTTCAAAGAGTGATGCAGCCTGACAGGGCGGGGGCAGTGTATCATTTGCTGAATGGAGAAGGAGAGTGCAGATGAAAAAGAGTTGAAAGAACAAGGAGGACCGATGTGTCTAGTGAGGATAATCTGCTACAGTGAGAGTCAGAGCTCGTGGTCAGTGCAGGAGTGTTTAAGTGATAATAACCAGGAAGCACTAAGAGAATATGTTGTCATGGAGGTTGTTATAGCACTGACAAAAAGCAGAAAGCTCAGGTAAGCACAACCTTCCATGACTGCTTTTCTGACCTAACACAACCTAACACTGATGTATTTTCCTCTTTACTAGCCAAGTAGACACATACACAGTGATCCACTGCCCATTACCTGAGTCACATATGATCATGTCACTAGGAGGAGGCTATTTCAGGTGCAACCCCCCGGTTGATGGGGTTGTCAGGTGAGTGAGTGTGTGTCCTCTTGGCTTGTTAAAAACAAAAAGTTAGTTTAACTATTTCTTCAAACACAACAAGTAATCCATCAGGAAAGATGTGTTTAATATGATTTTTATTGCAGATTTAATGACTAGTAACCACACATCCGCTGGCGTTTGCATTTGGGTCTGCCCCTAGCCTGAATCCTGACTCTAAAATTGCCACTAGGAGTGAGTGTGGGTGTGTGTGGTTGTCTGTCTCTAAGCGTCAGCCCTGTGATAGACTGGCAACCTGTCCAGGTTGCATCCTGCCTCTCACCCAGTGTCAGCTGGGATTGGCTCCAGCACCCCCGCGACCCTCCTTAGGATCAGCTGTATAGATATTATGATTTAATTTTGAAAATTAAAGCTAGCAGTATTGTACATATAGTGCAGTGAAAAGTACAATATTTGCCTCTGAGATGTAGTGGAGTCTGAGTATGGAAATACTTAAGTAAATGATCCCAAAGTGTTTCCCTCTGACTTGAAATCAAAGTTGACAAATAACAGAGGAAACCTATTGTATCATTAGACCGTTAGCTTGCATAATATTGCAAGGCTTAACTGACCTTCATGTGCCCTAAAACTCATAGTTAAGTTTATTTAAGGTTGAAATGAAAGGTTGTGGCATAACTGAACTTTTTTGTAATGAGAGGAAGACTGAGGAAGATTATATTGCTTCGCTTTATGTCGGCAAAATCGCTTAATGCATATATGAGTGTAAACCAAATGTAAATTACTATAGATAAGCAATCACATCACATCATATGCTGTATAAATACTTGTCCTTAAACCACAAGAAATGGTCCATAACATCAAATATTTTTAAGTGACCCAGTCATCAGAATAATTTGCATTATATTTTTATATTACAATATTATTCAGCTTTATTTAGATTCATGTGTTGACATACAGTATATTAACACAATCAGTCACATTTGTCTATATTCAGCAAAAATTAAGTGTGCTCTTGGGACTGTATTCAGTGCATACGGCTTGTTTAACAGCCCACTGCTGCTGTTGCACAATATTTAAATTTGTAGGGTCTAGAGAGGTAATTAGTGAAAATGACAGTCCACATACCTGAGGGCAAATTGTATAACACGTCATCAAATGCATTTAATCAGAATCATTTTCATGTTTGTCATGTGGTGTTTTGTTCATGTGTGTGTCGCTGCTCTGCATTCTGTCACACTCCCCAGGTGACGCAGAAATGTCAGGTTATTTAAGAGATTTTTTTTTTTCACATCATAGCTGGGCAGTCCGAGTGAACAAGGCTATCCCTGACGCAGACAGATAGGGCGGCGGAGAATGATGAATGGGGCTGTTTAAGTATGCTGCTCAGTTTAGCCAGACTCTCCATTGTGTCTTTGTCACTGCAGGAGACGTGGGCAAAAAAGCCCTAATGCAAAGTTAACTGAGTTTTACACTCTCGCTATCTCTTGGCATAATTGAATCCTCCTGTTAATTACTCATCAGAGACTGGGTATTAAACTGGATTATCCTCTGAGGAACCTGCTCAGCTCCTTGTTGACTCAGTTTGCTTTGTTTAATATATCACAAGTTTGGAAACGGCACACAGCCGGTGTGTATGTTCTCTGTCCGAGAGACGGCCTCATCCAAGAGTGAGATCAGACTGGACAGATGATACTCTTATCTCACATTCAAATTACCAGCATTAAAACCAGACCTAACAACACAATCTAATTCCATGTTTTACAACATTTTACAACTGCCTGCACTTTTCAGTTAAAACAGAAAAAAGATTTGCCTCCAAAGTGGTAGATTTCTCCTTTATACATCTTTGAAACTTTTAGATCTTTTGAGATAAAAATGAATCCTAAGTATCCATGGTAACACATTTATACACATGTTATGGGAAAACAAAAGTGTGATCCTAAAGAGCGG
>NW_018127884.1:7654991-7655473 GCF_001952655.1 Monopterus albus
ACCAGCGGCAAAGCAGAGTGAATGAGATGCCACTTAATGCCTTGTGAATTTCACTGGCCTCAGGCCTCTTATCATCAGCCCAGCCTATTCATACTGCTACCTAAGCTTGAAAAAGAGGAACATTTCCCCAACTGGGCACTGTCACACTGATGGAGCCCTGCCAGATTTAGTCACCACTGACCACACATACAGGTACTTGCAGACACACAAACTCAGGGATACTAGCTCAAACCTGGACTACAGCTCTCTGTCCAATTGAGTTTGCAGGACTAGTAGCAGAACATAATAGGGTTTTCACACAGAGGCACTCCAGCTAGAAAGAGTGGCAGGGAAGGATGGTTTTGGGGGGGAGTCAGTGGGTGTGACACAGATGAAGAAGGGGAAGGAAGGAGAAAAGGCAGTCAATGATAATGTATGGGCTGTCTGCAGTGCTCCATAGGTGGAGAAAAGAGCGCAGTAGTGCATTTAAAAAGAAGATTATC
>NW_018127884.1:7655490-7657414 GCF_001952655.1 Monopterus albus
TGCTGAACACAAATTTTCACTGGGTGCTGGTGCTCTGCTCCTTCTGTCTGGGTGTGAACACTGGCTAAGCAGGAGAGAAGGGTGTATGAGGGACATGTTGGCTTCAAGTTGACTCATAAACTGACCAAGCCAAGTTAAATTGAGAACAAACCACTGATGGTTTCCTCTGTATTTCCTCCAGTTACAGTACACTCTCTTTAAATATTTATTCATACACCATGATCTTTCCCAAACTCTAAAGCAGCTATAACTGATGTCTTTAAAACCACCATGTGTCAAATGACAATGTGAAAAGAATATGACAATGTGAAAGGCTGATGAACCTACAGAGAAACCGTCTTTACTGTCAACATGTTGAATCAGTGGCGGTCCCCGTCGGTGAGGGAGAATGCTCTGATTGTTCAGCTTAGCAAATCAATGCATGAGAAGAAAATGGTTTGGGAAAGCCCTTTAAGCCTGGCACTGTAGTATCCATGATTTCATCCATTTAGTGCAGTTTCTCCTTATTTTTTACCTGGGCAACCTCTTTTTTCTTCCACAACCAAAAGACAATGGTAGGGCCATTCGGCATGAACAAAATCAAATGAAACCCTCTCTAATCAGCCTAGGTAGAGACTAGAAATAGCTAAAAGACAAGGAATGTTGAACTTAAATTCACTTCATGGCCAGAAACACAACTACAAACTAATACTAATGTTCTGTAAATGTAGGATGTGTAAATAAGCAGCTGTTTGCTAACAAGTGTGCTATGTCAGAGTAATGATGTGTTAGTGCTAGGCTCTTAATCTTGGTCCTGTGGCTCCATGAGTGCCTAACCTCTACCATAAAAACCACTAGTAATGACATAGTTGCACACAAGCACATAACAAATTAAATATGAATGAACTGGAATAGTTTGCAGATGTTCATTAAAATGTTTCATCTTTATGGTGATAAAAAATACAATTAAGGTGGCATTACTGTCCTGAGAAGTAATTACTGTTATAAATTAGTAGATGTTTCTAGTAGATGTTTACATTTATCAGACATAAATGTTGTTTTGTGTTTTCTGTTAGCAACATGTGTTCATACATTGTGTGAAAGATGCTTCATTTAAAATTAAGCAGTTGAGGAGCAGGCCCAGAAACTAATAATGATAATGATGAGACAGGTAGATGAAGAAAAAAAAACTTACACTATGCCATGAGATATGGCTGCAGTTCCATTCGACCTTATTAATGCAATACTGTATACTTACATATACCTACAGTATATGTGCAAATGACTGAATTTCAAGGGCAAAATGCTGCAGTTGGAATAGTTACTGTCAAAGAATACATTATACAACTTGACACTGCAAAGATATTACAGTATAAGGTACAGAATATAACAATGTGCAAGAATTTAATTGGTGTTTTTATTTATAAGCCAGAGCCAGGAACACTCCTGAGGATGGCTACAGCTAACACTGCAAGTAAAAAAAAAAAAAAACCTATGTTGAAGGAAGTAAAGTGCAATTTTTTTCTCAGGAAACTTTTTTGCCTCTCATTCCTCCTCAGGAATTAGATTAGTCAAACCCCCAAATAACAAAAACATTTACATGAAATAATAAGTCTGATCAGTTGTAAATCTCACAAATTAAGAAACAATAAGAACTTTATTTATAATATTTCAGTAACCATTCAGTGGGATTCTGGATGCCATTGGATGTCATTAGCATTATGTTGCTGGAAGGATTTGAAGGTGTCAGAAGTCCATAGGAAGCTCTTAATATCTCATTTCCAGCTTTTATCTCCGAAAGCATGTGTGAGAATAACTACTGTTTCTGAAGCAGTAGAAGTTGGTAGTTTCAGTATGAATGACAACAAGTACATAAGGATCTTATCTGTCAGTCACACAAACAACAAAAATGCAACCTGTTTATCTACTCACATTTTTTGAAGGT
>NW_018127884.1:7657435-7677735 GCF_001952655.1 Monopterus albus
CTTGCTTCCAGTCATTCCTAGCTGACTGCTGAACGTCAGCATGGCTGCCTGCCTCCTCGTGAGAGTTCATCAACAGTATATAGCCCACAGCATAAAGTATCAGCTTTGCTGTGTGGTCAGTTTGGTAAGCACAGCCTGAGCATGTCAGCTAAAATAAAATTCTCACTGCTCACTGCCTAGTTTAAACATAAAAAGTAATACTTCTTTATTTTCTGCACTCTAGGAAATACTAGTTAGAACCACTTTCAAAGAAGTTGCTAGTAGTATTCCCAGAAACTTTGTGAAATAACAGAGCACAAAAAATCTATTTTTTTTAAAATATCTTTATCCTGAATAGTTTAAATATATTTCAATGTATTCTGCTAAAATCCAAACCTGTGTATCCTAAGGTAAATATATTCCTCAACTTGGCTTGTGTATAGCAGCTTGTTTTTATTTCATTTTTCCTTATTATTTCATTCTCGTTCATTCTGTCAATATTTCCATGTATGTTTAAACTCAGTCCAACCATTTCCTGAGCCTCCGGGCTAATTTTCCCTCTCATTGCTTGTTGCCCTCCCCCCCAGGCCTTTCTGTTCAGGTGAGTCAGTCCGCTGGGCTGCATCAAGACGAGTTCTGCTCCACTACCTCTTTTCCTCCCTACTGTCTGCCTCTCATCCCCCTCATCTCTTTGCTGTGTTTAATTCCCCAGATGGCTGACAGTGAACCCAAATGCACTTACCTGAAAAGACTGGATGAAGTCAGTGCTATAAACAAACAAAGCCAGAGACTAAACCTTTTGTCCAGACTCTATAAAGGCATACATAGTGAGTACAATATGTTTGGTGTGTTCTTGCACAAAGAACTGTCTGTACTTGCTTAATCCTCGAGGAGTGCTGTGTTGTGCTGCAATGTGAGCAGTTTTAGCAGGCTGAACAGTAGCTCATGTGATGTGAGTGATCATAATACATTGTACACTGTTCTGACCATCTTTAGCATTTCATAATGATACTAACGTATAACATTAATGGTACTGGTTTATATTTAGCCTGCTTTTTGTAAATGCAAAGGTGGGATAAGTCACACATGTACAAGTCCCAAGTTAGCGTGGTGAGAATCAGGCAAGTCATGCCTTTTTAAGTGAAATGTTCACAAACCTCCTCTGATTTTTAATTGTGCATTCATAGGCTAAACTAACCCATTGTAATGAACTAAATAATGCTGTTCACTTCACCTGTCAGTGGTCAGAATGTTGTGGCTGATTGGTGTACGTTTTAAGATAAATGCATATTTCTAACTAAATGCATTGGTAACTTATAGACTGATGACCCTGGGCTAATTCAGCTCCTTGTCATATCACTGAGAGCAGTTATCCAAGGGTAAACAGCTTAATAACGCAATTGTGACTGGGTTAAGTGTAGTGTGAAAAGAGGCAATAATCATTTTAGAGTTGACTAAGATTAAAGTCTGGCTGACAGCCAGTCTTACCCTGTGTTGGTTGTTGAAGAAGTTAATTAAACCCACATGAAAGCCTCTCCTCAGGAGCCCGAAAGATTAAATACCCTCAGGTGTATTCACTCTGCAGCTACCGCACAAGAAAAATGGAACAACAATTAGATAGCATGCACAGTGGTTCTGCTGGGTGTGTTTTCAGATGTGGTATTAACTATAATCAAAATCCTTGAGATAGAAATAATGTTGTGAAAAATAATAATAATGATATTATTGGAGATTTATTAAAAGCCTTGGTTGCTTTCTCATTTTGTAGCTTGCCTATTCATTATGCATCAGGGTTCTGTGTGGAGATTAAAGGATAAGGCCAGTCATTTTCTATATTAAAGGAATTCAACAATCCCTGTACCGAGACTAAAACCAGAAATGAATTGCCTCTATTCACAGTTAATATTTGTCAGTCTTCAACCTGTCTGTGCCATAGGCCTCAGTGTTTCACTCACGTCTTTTTAATTGTTTTTGAGCAACAATGGAGATCTATCAGCGCAGCTGAATAAGCTGATCTAGGTTGGACATGGATAACATTAATATGAGTAGCAGCAAGTTACTGTTGGTTTTAGTCTCTGTAGAGGCATTGTTGAAAATACTATTAATAAAGAAAATGACTGACCTCATTGTTTGCGTAAGCAGTTTTAACTTATGATTCCTTATCAGTGCATCAGATATAGCTTCTGTATTTGTTATTATAATCACACTGGGCAGAGAGTCTTCTTTCCTCATCATATATGCATATATATTATTCTCTGATTGCTCCATCATCCTCGTGAGTGTGCACGTTTATGATTTTGTGTAGTTACATGGGTATATTGTATGATGTCAGCCACATATGAAGTGAAGAAAGTGCACAGTTGTGTCTCCGGGTTTCTGCTCTTTGATATGTGAATTAAGATGTAAGCACACTCATGCACACGCTTTCCGACAGCTTCCTCTCCGCCTGGCTGGAATTTGAAAGACCTGAGCTCCAGCCAAGTCCCTGTTGCTGAGGGGAAACCAGCTGCACACTTATCCAATCCTCCTGTCAGCTCTCCCGCTTATGGAACAGCCCGGCACTGCCCTGTCCACCCCTGCTACTTGAAGACAGTTGGTACATCCCATTGGTGCTTCTCTATCTGGTTTGTCACTGACTCAGTAGTATCATAGCCGTCAGCCAAAAGGTACCCTGTGGAGACACTCAACGATAGTGAGGACGTAAAAAAGAGAGAGTTGCAAGAGAGAAGCAAAGTGTTCAGCTAACCTCTCTTCTCTCAGCCTCCCGTTTAGATTTCTGCATTCTTAATATGACCCTGTTCAGCCCAAGATGTGAGTATACCAGGCTTTATCCCTTTATGTGTGTGCATGCATGTGTTAGTGGATGTTTGCATGCAGCACTGTGTTTCTGAAAGGAAGTGTTTTCCACTGTGCCTCTCATTTTTTGCTCTTTATCTGGATTCTACAAAATTTCTCCATATATTCAGCTTTTAGTTTGCTCATCACTGTACTTCATCTTGAATCCCCAGTTTCTTTTTACTTTTCACTCATAGCTGTTTTCTGTCTTTCTCTGTGCCTACACACTGATACAATCACATGGTGTTGTGGATAAGGGTCTGCAGAAACACAGGGAAAGTGGAAGTTTAAGATGTGAACTCTGTGATGCATAAAGAGATGTTTCTGAGAACTTCATGTTTACAGTTGAACTGTGAGGTGCATATGCTCAAAGCTCATCCTGACTCTCACAATGCCAAGGTCAGCGGTCTCTCTCAGGCCATGATGGCTTGTGAAAACAGAAATGGCCAAAGGCTTAATTATGTTGAGCTGCTGCTCTCTGGCAGTGGATTAAGCATTCATTTTGTTTTCTTTTTTCCTCAGTTGTAGAATGAATAGGATTTTTTTTCTACAGTATTTTACCAGACATGCAGAGTGGCTACATCACCTCACAACTTCCACACTAGTTCAGCAGTGGCACTCCACTCACAAAGCTAAACATTTGTAAGGAAAGCAAAGAGTTCATTACAGTCTGAAAGACTTTGCAGTGAAAGTGAACCTCAGTCCAGGTCAGTTCTGTGTGGTTTGCAATAATGTGAGATCTTTTCAGGGTCTGCAACTCAGACCATGTATAATGGTGGCACTACTGTGTCTCCCCCATTCAAACGCAATAGCTTTTGTTCACCATCTTCTCCACTTTTATGGTGTAAAGATTCAATCTTTCTGTTTGGCACACAAACATGACATCTTTTCATATAAACCATCCCCATCTTTCCACTCTGCTTCTCTTTTTTTTATCAGTTAGGGTTATAATCCACATTTCATGTTGACAGTAATGCCCGTGATTACACTGACTTTATGCCTAAAAGTGAAAACTAAAGCTTGGTGATTGCTAATTGACAGCAGGTCTGGCCTGAGAGGTCTGACCTAAAGACGTAGCACGGCAGTGAAGTGGAGGCATGAATGCAGCACCTTTACATCCACATTTGATAAACTACCTCTTCATATGTAAGGTGCTGGACTATGACCAGTAAACTTTGTAGCAAGTGAGGGCTAAAAAGATGTGAGCATATTAATGTGGCAACAAGCAAAGAACAGCCTCTTATGATCTGTAAAACATTCTAAACATCAGCAAAATGTGCAGCAGGATGCAGAGCATACAGTACAGGATATAAAACATACCTAATTAATTAGAAGGCTAAGGCAGGATATCTGTGAAAAATGAGCACTCAGGTGTGGAAATTCATTGTGCACAAAAAGAAACAGCATATTCCACACTAATGTGTCTGCTGTTTGCAAATATTTATATTTTGACTACTGTGCTTTGAGCAGAGATGATCAAAAATTGTATGATTTTAGCAATTCATTACCAATTATGCACCATAATATTTCACCAGGCTTTGAAATAGTTTCTTAAATCTGCCAACGCAATCAATGCAGGTGTTCATGTTTATATGATTGTTGCAGAATTGTTCAGTCATAATTGGTTTAATTCATTTGTCTTTTTGGAAGGAAAGTTTGACAAAAGAAAGCTCTGTGAGCAGGATAACAAAACATCAGCCTGAAATACTGCTGAAAATATCTGTCAGCTCGAGCCTTTGCGTTCTGTTCCTAAATTAGCTATGCAATTTAAATGTTAATTGAAAAATACACCAAAAAATTTAAGAACGAAAAAACCCCTGCATGAAAAATTGAAGAACCAGGGAGAAAGAAAATGATTGTTTTTAACTTTAGCTACATTTTATCTGATCATATTATCTCATCTCTTACACGTCACTGACTTCAAAGTCCACAGATTAAAATGACATGACGATTCATGCCTTTCTGCATGTGATTCTGCAGAATCCATGACTGCCTTAATGTTTCATTTTTTAGTTATGTAGCTGCATACACAAACCACCCAGAGCCTAACTGCAAGTAGTAATGTAAAAACAAATGATTGAATGAATGAAATAGTTAATTGGCTTTGATAAGGAATCACTGTGTGCAGGCAAGTGGAAAGACGGGTCCACACAGAGTAGCTTTCCTGGAGCTGGCAGAGAATTCAAGGACACTTGACTGACTGGGGTCTTCAAAGGCCGTCCAGTCAGCTGAAGCACAATCCTGCTTCCTCTGGAGATCCAGAATTTAAAAAACCTTTCCATGTTGTTGCTAAGCAATTTTGGTTCCAGGTAGTGCGATTAAGTCAGCTCTCACTTTGACTCTGTATAAAGCGACAGTCTGGCACTCACCCTGATGTCCGTTCGTACAAAGCGACAGTTACAGACCGTAGACGGTGGCACAGGCTGAGGCTTTTTAACTTATTATAGCTGATTGTTTGTGACCTTGATGCGTCCTCTGGTGCTCCTATTTTACAAACGTGTTGCCTGTTAGATTAGCCCACTGTTTGATTTATGCATGATCTCTCTGTCCTTTTTTTTAGCTGGGGTCTCTTGGGCTTGTCCCTGATTTAGCTGCTCTGTAGTGAGAATCATGACTCACAATGCAGTGTTATATTACTAAATGCCATTCACGAATAATACTGTCACCATACCAGCAGTTTTGAGATGGACAACCTAAGGTAAAGTAAGTGTCCATGATGCATCCCAGGCATCTGTGTTGATAAGGAGGAAAATATGCCAAAATAAGAAGATGTACAATTGTTTTTTTAATGTTTAAAGTTTTTTAAGCTTTTCAGCTAAACAAAGTTCTAATAAGGAAAAGTAAAATAAATTAATTAAAAACACCAAGGCGAAAAAAGATCAGGTATTGTATTGGTATGACTAACACCCTTCCATGGTGCATAAACAGCTGTACACAGCTGTAATATTATAAAATGTGTCTTCAAATGAGAAGTTATCATTTTTGAGAAATACGGCACATAAATAAACACTCAAAATGTACTGATATTTGCAAACAACTACATTATAGTGTGTTAAAAACCATTTATGAATTTTTAACCTAGTGCTTAGAAATTTTAACTTTGATGGGTAAAAGTGAAGTGTTACTGATGTGAATAATGGAAATGGAAAAAAAAAACAAACATGTGAGGCTCAGCGAAAAACCACCGCCGACATTATTGTCTCTAGGGGTGCACCGAACTTTCGGCCTAAAATTCCATTTCTATTTCGGGCCGGAATAAAAAACAAAACACCCCGAAAATGCCCCGCCCCTCCTGTCCTCGCGCAGCACAGGTTAGGTCTCACTCACGCTGGAGCTGTTATGTCACGCGTCTCCCCATCGAGGACAAAGCATGTCAGCGGTATGGAAGCATTTTGAAGTTTCAGGTGAGGACACCAAAGTTGCAATATGCAACATTTGTTCTGGGAAAATATCGAGAGGAGGTACGGTGCCAAAGAACTTTTCGACAACAGGTTTGATACACCACCTGAAAACACGACATCCAATTGAATATGAGGAGTACCGCAAAACAACATTGGTTAAAATTGCCCCAACTACATCACAAATACCCTCGGTCGCCACGTCCTTTGAAAAGACTAAGAAATTTACAGATGATAGTCCCAAAGCATGTGGCATTACTGAGAAAGTAACGGAATTCATTGCCTTAGACGACCAGCCGTTTTCTGTCGTGGAGGACATTGGATTTCGTAGGCTCATACAACATATTGAGCCGCGTTATAACTGCCAAACAGACGCTATTTTGCATAAACATGTCTACCTGAAATGTATGACGGAGTTGCAAAACACGTCCACGAGCTCATTACCACAGACATTTGGAGCTCAGACGTTAGACAAACTAGCATGTTTATATACATACATACACACATACACAATTATAGAGTAAGCGTGTATTAAAAATTTGAAGTTTTTAAAAGAAGCCATTTTCGGTTTCGTTTCGGTTTTCGGCCAAGTGCATCCTAAATTTTCGGTTTCCGCCCAGAATTTTCATTTCGGTGCATCACTAATTGTCTCGAATGAATAACAAACTTTTTTCAAATTCAAAACATCCACAAACTCAAAAAATTAAAAAACAAAACATTTTGAGAGTTTTAAGTTTTGTTTTTTTTATCTGTGCAAATTAAACTTTAAAACAGCACAATATACAGTATGTATGTATATACATAGTGTGTGTGTGTGCTGAAGTCTGCACTGCAGAAGCTAATTGCTGCATATAGGAATTTTTGTTTACCAAATATCAGTCTGATTACCTCCTGATGCTTTGCTCCTGTAGAGCACAACTACAGCGCTCAGCAGCATCCTCCCCTCTATTCCTGTGTAATAGCTTCATCACGCAGTCAATCATACAGTTGTCATGTCGCTCAGCAGAACATAATAAGACTAAAGATCCTCCCACCACACAGTGTCGCTCAGCAGAACATAAGACTAAAGATCCTCCCACCACACAGTCCTGAGTCTGTGTAGATGATACAACATACCTTAGGTATATTCAGAGGCTGGATTACAACTTTTTAAAAATAGGTTTTAAACGGTTTTGTCTGAGTGAAATTAACAGTGTTTGGCCTTTTTGTTTAAAAAGTTCCTCGCCAGCAAATCCGCTTTTGGCTGCAGACAAGCTATCTAGCAGGTCACAGTTTTGACTATAAACTGTTGGAAAATGATCTTGGCTGTGGGAGGTAAAGGCACATACAAATGTCTAAATTTCTTTTCACACGTTCAGACCCATACTTAATTAATTGTAGCTTCCAGCCATTTGACAGTCACGCTGTGTGAGCGTACGTGCAGCTGGCCTAGTCACACTCCATTCACCACCCATCTGTCCATGTCAGACCAGCCTTCTCTCCTCTCCTCTCATTTTATCATTTCTTTCTTTTTGGTTCAACCTTTTCTCTTTTTTACTCACCTTCAGTAAACTGAAGCCAAGCCGCTGAAACACGAGCAGTGAGCTAATGGCATATCCTGTAATCAAGATGGCTCCTGGTTAATTGCCCCACGCATATATAAGTGTTTGCAAGAGAGTCATACAAAAACAAAGAGCTGGGGTTTGGTTTTTAAGAATCTAAAGTTGCACCAGGTGCCTGAGGTATGCTTGCAGATGAGAAACAAAAATGGAGGTGAACAGCTGGTTCGGAGTGACAGAGGCAATCAACAGAGATGGATGTGAAAAACAGCCACTGTCAGCCTTGCTCCAATAAAGAGTGTAGGATAAACATGACCAGAGAGTGTATCATCTGAACATACTTCTCAGTCTGTGTTGTGTTGTGACACTCTTTACTGCATCTGTACAAAGTTCACTGGTTGTTTTTCCATGCAGACATGAACATGAGCGGGGAACTGAAGTCCAGCCGCTCCAGGGCAGCGAGCAAGAGGACCAGCAACACCATTTATGGGTGAGTATGAAACGGCATACACAGATGCAGTCACAGCCCCTTGTACTCAGAGGTAATCATGCACTCCATTATTTGCTGCAGCCCTTTATCTGTGCCTAAATGGCTGCGCTTCAGTGTTGCAATCAATGTAGTATTATTCATTATTAGCTTCATAGCAACTGTGTATCTAAGCTGCTATTGATTTTAGCCAGAGGTGCCGTCTCCATCAGTCAGATTTTTAATCTATTTGTTGATGTAGTGCACACATATGATTGGAGCTGATTACTGTTTATTCCTGGTGGTTCAGTGCAGTGCTGTGGAGCTACACTAACCACTGTATGCTTAGATAGCCGGTGGAGGGAATGGGGTCAGTGGGAAAGAGACAAAAGTGTGCAGGCTTGTTTGAATTCATTCATGCCTTCATTACACTCACCTCCAACTCCCTCCTTCCTCTGTCTTACTCTGGCTGCACCTCAGTCAGACTGAGCTCCCCTAATGAGCATAAACCACATGAGGTTTGAGTACGTTCTCAACTTTAAGGTCTTTTCCCACTGACTCAGACTCTTTGCCCAGGATGTCCTCTGGAGGTCCATGTTGTTCTTCATTCAGTGCATGACACAGAAACAATAAATATGGCAATTAAATGCATCATTAAATCATAAAAGAGAATGGTGACACCACTAATTCAAAAATATTAATACTTATTCGGTTCCTGGAAAAATATATTTAGCCAATTACATAGCTGTAAAAAAAAATTAATCCAGGCACGCAAGGCTTTTTGCTGTCACTGGAGACAGAGAAAGGAAAGCTCGTCACATTACAGCAACAGAGGTAAGCAAGCAAAAATATTGAAATACTTTGTCGGGCTTCCACCCTAGGACATCAAAATGGAAAATAGCAAGAACAGGAAAGGAATATTAACAGATTTAATAATGTGAATGCCAACAAATCTCATTATTCTGTACTTCTGCATGCCTGAGACCTGTTTCCAGTGTTTCAGCTCCACAACAAATGCTGATACCTTTGCTTTCCTGGCAGCTCCGTTTCCTGTCCCTCTGTTATCATACAGTAGTACTGTATGTCGGTATTAATGTAGGTTTTCAACCAGTGGTCCACGGCCCCCTGGACGCCTGTGAAGGCATTGCAGGTGATCCCTGACCTTATATTCAATAATATAGTTCCACTGAAGGAGTCATGTTTAAGTTTAATTGTATTTTTAAACACATTTTTATGTATTACTTATTGTTTGTGAATAATCTAATTTATGTAAATATATAATGTTTAGAATATCTGGTGTAGCCAGATGGGCACTGTCTTCAGGTTCAGGTTTTTAGTCAGAATGGTTGTCCCTGGTCACAAATGGTTGAAAAACCCTTACACATTTTGTGTCCTGTTAATCCAGCTTTCTGCCTGTGCTCCCTCCACTCCCCCTGACTGTGTCTTTCTAACCTTAAAACCTGAAACCTTATTTTCCCATTCCACCATGTAACTACTCCGCAGCATGGGGCAATGCATTAATGAGGTTAGTCACGCAGCACACGCTCACACACACGCGCGCACACACATCCTTGTTTTTGTCACTTACTGAGTCCCTACAGAGACTTACATTCGTTTCCAGGAGACTTGCCTAACCTTAGTCAGAACTGCTACTGTCTAACATTAACTGTCACCCTAACCTTAATCAGCCACTTACTCTAACCTTACACCCCACCGTTTTCGTAAAATTTGAAAAACTACGACCAGCTTCTGGTCCCCACAAGTGACTTCCAGTCCCCACAAAGGTAGTAGCTCACAGATTTCGAGCTGCACAAGTATAGAAAAACAAGGGCACACACACATAATGACTAACCACAAATGGAACACACCTGAGGTATCAACCCTGAGATAACCTGGGCTGTCCTGATTTTTCACACAAATGACATGGACTTAAAGTGACTATAAACAATATTTTTATAATAATAGTGACTCAAAGGCGATGTGAAAACGTGACAGAATGAAAGTGGTTGGTATAATAGCAGAAATGAATGTACAGGGTATTATCACTCACTATGCGGCTCCCCTGCTTTACGTGGCTTTATACTGACTTTCAGCTCCTGGTTTAGACATGTGACTTGGATCTAAATGCCAGACAGACAAAGTGGGGAACCACTTGGGGAACAGGTATTAAAGAGACAGGTGCGTAGCTAAAACAAGCTGTCCTTTTTCCTACATAATACCAGTACTGTAGTTTTTTTAGTTCACAGGAATGTGAAATAAATAAATTATGAGAGGAACCAGCTCTGGATGGCACAGCAGCCTGGTGGTTAGCACTGTCTCCTCACAGCAAGAAGGTTCTTGGTTTGAGCCTCGGCTGACCTGGGACCTTTCTGTGCATGTTCTCCCTTTGCCTGCATGGGCTCTCTCCGGGTACGCCGGCTTCCTCCCACAGTCTAAAGACATGCAGCTTAGGTTCATTGGTGACTCTAAATTGCCCTTAGGAATGAGTGTGAGTTTGTGTGGTTGTTTGTCTACATGTCAGCCCTGTAATAGATTGGCGACCTGTCCAGGGTGGTCCCCGCCTCTCACCCAATGGCAGCTGGGATTGGCGCCTGCCCCCCCTGCGACCCCATTCAGGGATAAGCGGTATACATAATGGATGGATGGATGAACCTGATCTACATGATTATTTCCCAGGAACAGAAAGTACAGTATAGATAAAGTCACAAATGTAAATCATAGCAAGCAAAAATTGTATCTGTCCAGACTCCAATAATCCTGCTTTGTGCTGCTGGCAGCAGTGTGCCCCATCTCCTCCCCCCCTCCCACTGTTCTCACAGAGCTGTCCAACAAACCCTGCTGCCTGTGGCCTAGATTACATTGTGGAAAAACTTTTAACCCATGTCTAAGGTGCTAAATCTACTGATGCAACATGTTGCATGTGACCTGCATTTCTGAACTGTTATTGTGACTAGAAATTTGGATTACCAAACTCAGACATTAACATTTTAACTCCTGTCTACAGTTAAAACCAAAAAAGTATTTCATTTTATGTCTTGAGATATTCTAAGTCATCACTTGTCACATTATAACAGGCAAGTTTCTTCCCTCCTCTTCCTTTGTTCCCCCCTGCCACAATTTCATATGTCTTCCCCCAGGCTATTTGCTCCACAGCGACCCTGACAAGGGTTTTTGTCATCATTTATCGTCCATTCCTCATGACTGTCACAGGCTCCCTGTCGCTTGGCAAGCCCCAGCTGTTGTAGGAGCGATGTGCTAGAGAGAGAGGCAAACATTTCAGAGTCCAGATGTTGCTGCTGCAGCCTTGGCCTTTGTGTGCTCCAGTGCACTATTACAAAAGCTCACTGTAGTGTATAGCCTGTATGGGGAGGCACAGGTGCCAGAGGAAGGGTCTCAGAGGTGTATGTGAGTTATATACAGTTACCCCATGACTTAAGAGATGTGGTTAATTAGGACAAAAAAGAAAGAAAAAACTTCTATAGTTTTGCACTTTTAGAACTTTTATTTGCCTTTTCTGATGTCGGGCACAGAAAGGCAGACAAGAAACTGAGACAAGGGAAGATCTGCGACAAATGTTCAAGGCTGGAATTGAATGGCAAATACTTTGTGCCTGCCAGAACCACTCAACTATCAGGGCGCCATTCTTTATTTATCATTTGTATAGTGAGCTACTAAAGAACTGGAACAATATTGACAACTAAATCATAGCTCCACAAACAAACATTTACTTCATTTCTAGACCCATAATTTTACTAAAACCACTTGCTCCAGTTACATTTCTCCGTCCTCTCTGATTTTAAGCAAACTTTTATGGCGCTCTCTGCAGACCTCCTGCTCCTTGTGTAGTTCATAGTCCTGTGTTCAGCTTTCCTCAGTAGAAATGCCCAAACTGTGCTGAGGTTACGACTGTACTCACTTCATGATCTGCTCCATTTTGCATATTATTGGAAAGAGGAAGGAGCAAATCAGAGAGGGATGCAAGGGGACTGGCCTGAGCACCGAACATCTGAGCTCTGGTATTTTTGTCTGTTTTTTCTGTGAACTTCATTCTTTTAATATTCTCTCATCTGTTTTAATTATCAGAGGGGCCAGTCATAAAGGAGTTAGTTTGGATGGCAGTGATGCAAAAGGTCCATCTGTCATACAGGCTCAAATAATCTGATGGGGAGTATGAACTCAGTTGCCGGGAGCAGGTGATGATGTCCTGTGTGATACGCAGTGTGCCACAATTTAAAGGCTAATAGGATGTCAAATATCACAAAAATAAGATGGAGAAAGGAGGATGATGGGAAACGTGTCACATAAGTAGACTAGGGCAACTGATGGCCAGAACCGTATAAAGACAGAGGCTGTAATAAACCAGCATGATACTACTGGGAATAGATCTGTAAAACTACACTATGCAGATTTTTAAACAGTGTAATTTTAGTTACACCTTCTACCATTTCATTTGTTCTCATGTAACACTTTTTGACAGATTGTGTGTGTGTGTGTGTGTGTGTATAGCCTGAGGCTCAGCTGGCTGACATCTATAAAACCATCACAAGCAGTGAAACAGCAAAGGGCAAATGGCGGCAAACCGCAGTAAAGAAAGCAGTGTTAAAGTTCACCCTTTTTCTATGAACAGTCTCAATCTGCTGGACATGCTTGTGTGACATCACTGTGATTGTCACAGCACAGCTGACTGCCAGCTGCTGCGACACCCGCCCGCAGCTTAGTTTGCACACAATGTCGTTGTTGTTGTTTTTTTTATGATAGTTACAAACATTATTTAATTGAAAAGAGGTGTGAACTGACAGTGTTTAATGTTAATGTGACAAAAATAGTATTTTGTTGCTGGAAAGACTTGTAAATACACAGATTAGATGCAGCATAGTGCTGGATCCACCCTCATTCCTTCCCCTTAGGTTATGATGCGAGCTATGCACAGCTGCTCCTGGTGGATGCAGGAGTCCAGCCCCAGCTGTGATCTCACCGCTCTGATGTTGGCACAAGGGGCAGCTGTCCTGTGCTTGCTGACTTGGCTAAAAGTCAATGTAACATGTATTTGATATTTTATTGTTTTTTTCAAATATAAATATTCAGAAAATCAATTAACAAAGACAAATAAGTTGAAATAGAAGAAAAATCACCTACTGTGGCATGGCTGGTTTCTGTTGTTCATTTATATTGAAAAGCAATTCAGGGTATACTGCAATTCACAATGATGAATTTCTTTCTATTTAGTTTTTCCTCACTTGTACCCAGACCATTCTGCTTATGTCTGCACCTCGGTGAAATGAAGTTAAATGGAGTGTGGAGAGAGGTCTAGGCCTGTGTGACTAATATGGCAGTGTTTTCATTGTGAGTAGCAATGTTGTTCCACCCATGTCAGACACAATGTGGCCAATCAGCTCTCATGACTAACTGTAAAACAAGCATGAAACCCATCTCGGCCCACAGTGTATTTGTGTGTTCATCTAGCATGGTGGCTCATTTCTAAGGCAGCAGGATTTGAGTGTCGTGTCCAATAAATGTATGTTACTGTGAATGAAAGCAGGACAAGCTGATCACAGTGATATGGTCTAGAACTGTAGTCAATCATAGTCAACCTCGGTAAAAATGTAGAAAGTCGGCAAAGAATGTGTCTCTTTGTGCCACAAAGTCCTTTTGCTATGAATCGGAATGGAGTAGTAGTTTTAGAGAGCATGCATACAACACCTTTTCCAAAACAATCCGACGGTCACGTCCCACTTCATGTAATGATTGGCCAGGGGGAGAGAGGCCAGGCAGAGTTTGAACTTCTCTTTTCATCCGTGCTTTTAACTGTGGTCATTTGAACAGCTACACTATGCAGTAAACATTTGTCTTGTTCAGACAGAAATGTGAAACTACACACTGGCTCATGTAGCCTCCACAGGGTCTTCATACGCTATCCCTGAGTGAGTGAATGAAGCCGTTGTCACACATGAACCCCCCGGACTCTGTTTCAACGGAATGCGGTCTGGATTTTGTCCAGAGTTGCCCTTTCACACATGTAACACACAGCAGGAGATAGTCCTTGTCAGACAGGTTCTAACCGGCTGGAAATACTGCGTTTGGTTTATTCAAGGGGGCGGGCGCCTGGGTAGAGTGTGCAGGAGGCAGGACATGATACCGTCATGAAGCCAGTTTGTGATTTGGTCATAAACAACCGAATCTGTTGCCATTTCTTAAATTTTTCTGACATTTCTGGCACTGGCTCTTAATGACAGAAGTTCCCGAATCTCGCTATGTTTCTACTTGGATATGTTCACTGGCATCTTCATTGTAAATAATCTGTTTTCTTCACCATTGGATGTTTTTATTCTTCTGGTTTCACGCCTGTCACATGATAGAATGTCATCAACACACCCACTAGCTTCGTGTAAATACTCCGGACTATACTCTGCCATTTTCTCACATGGGCCCGCTTCAGCTCACTCAGACATTATGTGGACTTTGTACCAGTGGGCTGGCAGAGTAAAGTAATATCTGGGTTGACTGACTGGGACATTTGTGTTCTCACATACAGCTCCTCTGAGCAATGTCTGGATAATTTCAAGGTTTTACTGCATGCCTGAAAAGGGCTTGACTGAGTGAGGAAGGGAGGGAGGGAACTACCCCGAATGGCAAGTATAATGCCAAGGCGGCAGGTTTTCTTGTTGTTAGTCCAAAAAAAGCCCACTAACTATTCACAAAGCCTATTGTACCTCCCTACTTCATTTAAGCATTCATTTTACAGTGTAGCTGCTGTTTTCATTTTTCTGTCCAGCTTTTCCCTCTGTCCTTTGCTGGCTTTCTGTCTGCATGGATGCACAGACAATGTGCTGTCTGCAGTCTATTCTATGAAAGATGATGTGGACTGTACTGTAGGTAAAGGTCAGTCCAATCAGAGGTAGATGTACTGCTGGAGAAAAGGTCACTCTGTGCAGAGCAGAGAGGAGAGTGCATCTGCTGCTTTCAGCAACACTGCCAAAGCCTTTGAGCAGAGAACAACTGAAGACAGGAGATGGTTTGGCGATGGAGACAGAGGTATGAAGAAAGGAGGGACAGAGTGATATGTTGGGTGTAGAGACGATGATCTGTAGAGATAAGGTCATGAGCTAGCGGTGGGGACACCAGTGGCTCAGGGCATGATGGCAAGAATGAGAATGACCCCATAAGTGAGAAAATTAAAATATTTTTCTAGCCCTGTCAGTGTGTATGTGTGCGCGTTGGTTTATATCCGCATATTCCATGCCTCGGTGCATTACCATGCCAGAGGAGTTATCTCTCCTGCATGCTCATCACTCTATAGGGTTTGGTCTCCCTGCTAATGAAGTCATTTCTATCCTTACTGCCTACTCGACCCAGGTAGGAGCAGGTGGGAGAGAGAGAAAAGGAGGCATGAGTAAGGATTGACACAAAAGGGTGAAAACACGCATGGTGTGAATCAACTGAAAGAGAGAGGGGTAGACTGGAGAGAAAAATGCAGAGAAAGAAATAACAGTCAGGGAGAGTGAGGGGTGAAGAAAGCAAAGGAGGGAAAGCAAGTGAGCACTGCACTGTGTGTCATTGGCCCCCTGGCGTGAACAATCCATCTCAAATTGATCTTCCAGCTTGGCCCAGCAGGGCATTCTGAATCAATCTCAAATTGATCTCTGTGCCAGAGGTCGGGGAAACTAGCAGTGGAGCTTATCAGAAATATAGTGGTGCTGGGAGGATCTGACAGGGAAACTTATCACACTGCACAACAGGAAATGGGCTCAGAGCTCCTGGGGCAGCAAGAAGACGAGCCTGCTCCCTGTACACACACACTAACACACAGATCCAATGTCCCCGTGTGTACGCAGCACAGCCATACACTGACACATGCTCCCCACTGTTCAGCACAGTACAGAGAGGGTATACTGTGCATTGACAGATGCACATAAATAAACACACACACACAGTCCAGGCATTAGTACACACTTAGACTGCCTCAAAAAATAAAAAGTTTGTCAGAGCACAGTATACCAATATATTTTAAGTTAGACAGGTGAGATTAGACGCCTGGAGCTCTTAATGACTTATAACACATTTAACGTGTCCTCAGCAAAGCTGTGTAAAAGGCCCGAGGAAGGACAATCAATAAAGACTTGCAGTTAGACGGTCGGCTTAGCAGAGCGACCTGCCTCCCCAGGCATAGTAAAAAATAAAACAATATAAACAATTGTTCAAAAGTGACTTTCATCACATAGTATCTCTGGAAACACTTAGAAAATCAATTACAGGAGGATAAGAACCCAGCACTTAGCACACATACCACAGCTTCCTAGGCACACTCAGTGTGTACTCATACAGTTATGAGCTAGTGAAAAATCAGCTGGCTGCTACTCAAGATACTTGGAATCCTTTGTAGTGGGCTGTGAGTACTGTCTAGTGGCCAGTGTTCCCCTTTATGCTTCTAAGGAATTGTGGACTGAAGTGCTTTTCCTTGCTTCTCCTCTGCTGAGGTCACCAGATTGAATCTGACAGCGGGTTGTCAGAGCATGACCAGGGCCCAGAACACATGGGAAACTAGCTCAGAGTTTATTTTGATGACGGAGAGAGACAAAGGTAGGGCAAGAGGAGCAATACATGTGACGAGAGATTACAGGGATGCAGTGGGAAAGAGCTGATGGGGGTGGCTGTGTTTGAATATGTTGTGTTTGGGAGGTAGCAGGAGAACCGTTTTTGAAGCCTGGACTGGAAAAGCTCTCTGTTGGCACAGAGGAGCAGTGGAGTGGAGGAGATAAAGGTGAGTGTGATGGCATAAAAAAGCATGAGTGTGTGGGTATAAGTGGCTGCATGTCCAAGGAACTATACAGTATATAGGTGACCCCAGTGACCCTCAGGACAGCAGTGAGAAACCTAAGCACATGCATGCATGCTCTCATGATGGCAAATAATAGAAGTCATTTTCTATAAACTTGAGCATTTAGTAAATTAGTAAAAATACATTTTTAAATCTTATTAATCTACAAAAATCCCATAAGAACTGAAAACTGGAAATTCTCTAGAATCAGCTTCTGTGATACAGATGCTGACCCCTGAGAGGCCATCCTGATGTGGCCTGGCCTTCTTCTTGCAGACACAAGAGCTCTTGTTCAATTGAGAAATTGTTGAGGGATAAGTCCAGAAAATTACTACTTGGCAACTGAAAGTAATCCATCACTGCAAAAATTGTATAACAATCCAACAGTGCCATCACACAGTGCTGATCACCGATATGCAAGATTTGCCACTATGGCCTAATACAACAATAGATATTAGAGGGACAGTTAGCGTGGCGTAAATGGTATAGAAAGATCTATGAAGCTTTGTTATCAAGTGTATTTATAAAAATGTTCTTGTTCACTGAATCCTAAACTCTGTTTGGTTCTTACAAAATCAGAAATCAGCTTATAAACTGTACAATACATGCTATCATATTTATAGTCTGTGAATCAGCTGTAATTGCAATTTTTAATTCATTAATTTGACAGTTTAGATTTGCTGCACGACTCTTGCATCTCCTTAAAATTCTGCTGAGGTCTTCTTTTCTGCAGTACCAGACTGTTTAGTTTTTCTCTGAGCTGAACAAACACATTGTCTTAAAGTCGTACACTTGTCTCCCTCCTCTAACACGTCTCTGTCTCTTTTGATTTTTCTGCCTCTTTCCATCTCTACCTTAACAGGAATGTGGCAGATACAGGAAGGTTGTTGACCGAGAACGGCTGCTGTTAGCTGAGGTTAAGGTTTTGTCCGGTGAGGATCACAGACTGCAGTTTGATGTTGACTCAGCAAATGTCAGTCCTGTCAATCACAGTTAAAACAGCTCTTTGGAGGGCCTTTCTGAATGGCAGCTTATTATTCGCCCTTGATAATCCCTAAATGTTCAGATCCTCTCTTGCTGTCCAAGGATAGAGCTGCATTTGTTTGGCTGGATGACAAAGCTTAACTAGACACAGCTATTCACACACACGGTCAAAGCTTTTCAGCAGCAGTATCTTGTCTTTTTTATTCTTTTTGGTAGTGAGCAAAGAAGTTAATTTTAGCTCAGTGTAATCATGCTGCTTTGCCCTTCTCACAGTTGAAGTGAAATGACTTTCAGCTTTTAATTCTTCAGTAATTTCAGGACAACAGCATAGTTCAGGACATGAAAACGATGTAGGGGCTTGACAGAGTTGAAAAGGCTGGAAGGATTAATTACTCCAGGCAGCCTTGGGTAACCTTTTAACTGAGCACTCCAAGTCGGTTCTGACAGGAATAGTCACCCCTGTTAGAGGAAATGTCTGGATATGTGTGCTCCTCATGCTCTTTACAGGTAATGAATGGAGGGGAGGGGTCTTTGTGAGTGCCCTGGATGTCACCTGTCACCTTACTCCTGTGTAGAACTGCTAATTAGCACTAAATATCCTGAAATTTCCAATAACTGCACCCAGTGGGACCCTGAGCTTTGATGAATGGCACCAAGCTAAATCAGCTGGACCTTCTGGAAAGAAGCCACACACATACATACAGTATATGAAGTACATACATCACTAACAGGTAGACGGCTTGTTAACCAGCCCTCATTCCAGCTATCTCTCTCACTGTAAAACCAAGCTTTAGTTCAAAATGCCTTTTCAAAGTTGGCTAAAAAAGTAGCATCATTTGCTCATTTTGTTATGTGTTGAGTTGTGTGCAGATGGTTCTAAGTCATGCAGAAGAATTGGACTTATCCCACTCCAAACACTGTTCCTCCAGGAGGATTAGCCACATTGTCAACACTCCTGAGGGGTGCACATTCTACAGCACACACACACACACACACACACACACACACACACCAAGCTAGACCCACACTTATCTGCAAACGCACACAGGCATACCTACGACCACGCACTATACATGAATGCTCACACAGATTAACTATAGCGTTCACACACACACAGGCTCGTCTTTCTATAGTTGGGGGTACAATCATTGACATTATGCAAGTGCCTAACTCTAACAGTTACCCTATCCCTAACCTAAACCTAATTCAAACCACAACCCTAAAACTAAGTTTTAACCCTCCATCAGCCCTTTGAGGGTGAAACAGTCGGCCAAAATATCCTCACACTGGTGGTTAAACTAATCCACACAAAGACATGCGTACTCTAGATTATTCTACATGTCTTCTAGTTTTTGGTGCTGTGATCTTTTTCTTTTTTTATTTTTAGCCGTGCTTTGTTTTTGTCTGTCAAATAGAGGACAAATCTGGCACCTTATCAGATTGGATTATATAAAATGCTTTTTCAGTGAAAAAAACAAAACATGTACAGTGTTAGTCATTCATTCGTGCGCTGCCCTGCAGGAGTGCTAAATGAGCAATTAATATAAAAGCTCTATGCTTTTAATCACAGTAAACATCTGTAAGACCGTCTGATATGAAAGGCTGATTATGTTAATCTTTTGTTTACAGTCCAGGGCCACTGACTGTCTCTTCTCCTCATGTCTCATCTCCTGTCCTTTTTGTCCTCCTCCATTCTGTGTCTGTGTTACTGTTGCCTGTCACCTTTACATTTTCTTATGTTCCTTATGTTTCACAGCTTCATGTGCTGTGTGATCAAAACCTTGCTGCAAATGGGGACGTTTCATGGTCATAGACTATAATGACACTGTCTTTTGTCTCACGTGGAAAAACACTTTAAACACCATCTCTTGTGACTTAGTAAAGTTGCTCTATTTCAGTTCACTGAGCCAGAGAGCAGACACACACTAGAAACACAGGCTTATTTATGAGACTTGGTTATTATTGCCAACTCTGACATTTTTAGCTGGTTGGCTCGTCAAAGACTGACCATACCATGCTATGTCATACCTCGTCCCTGCCATGGCTGATCCTGCAAGCCCACTGTATCAGTCAGGAATGTCCACACCCTGACAGCTGTAGGAGAATCTGACTCATTTCTCTCTTTGTCCTCATCCTCCTTGTCTCTTCATGCAATGCTCCACTCATCCTTTCTCACTCTCCCTTTCCCCTTACCCACTCTTGTATGAGAGCTCTGGCAAGGTGGCACTTCCTTCTCCTGTCATTTGAGTGTTTCAGTAGTTTACCTACAAGGGGGCATAAGGGGT
>NW_018127884.1:7677746-7755866 GCF_001952655.1 Monopterus albus
AAAGAGGAAAAAACCTTTCTCCTCTGGGACACTATTTATTTAGTCTCCACTTACCAGATGCGTGCCTGTTGTCTGATATGTACTGCCTGTTATGCTCCAGCTCTGCTCCTGTTCAGTGCCTTATTGATGCAGCACCACTCCCCATCTCCTCCCTGTCAGTGTACTGCTCTTCTGCTCCTCTTTCTGATGGTGTGCCCGCAATCAAACCTAAAGGGCTGTCAGCCATTCGGGGATACTTAAACTAAAGTGAGGAAGGATAAGTGTAATCTGACACATAATCCTTATCTATGTAGCTCTATTTCTCAGACTGAATAAATTGCTCTGGGGCCATTATTTAACCTTGATGCTTGTAGGATATAAATTTATCAGCTCCCTCAGTTGCCATTTCTTTAGTGCCTCTCATGCTACAGCCTGTAACTGTATATCACAGCCCTGCAGTACATATAGTATTTCCAATTGACGCAGACCAGCGGATCAACCAGTAATGAATGTCAGTGATGTATTATTGATCGCCTACTATCCTGCATGTGTCATTGATTAGAGCAGCACAGTGTTTAATCACTGAAATTTAAGTAAATTGTCAGGAAATAATAAAGATGGCCTTTGTCAAATATGTGTTCACACTCAGGATGAATTATGAAAGCGTGCGCACGTGTGCATGCATGTGCACATGCACTTGGTATAACTCACACTGTGGGGACTCAACCTTCCTCTTGGGAACCAAATCCTGATTGATCTATCTATCTAGCTGTCTAGATACTAAATACAGATAGGTGTAAGGAAAAAAATGAAAATACAAGAAGGAATTGTGAATGTGAGTTAGAGAATAATGGTGACAATGATTAAATGAAAATGAAAGAGGGGGTAGATTAGTTCAGAGTCTGTCCTTAGAGTGTTTGAGAGGGAGAGTGAGCTGCCAGCAGTCCCTTCATCTCATCAAAGCTTCCCTGCTCTCATCCTCACTCGTAACACCCCATGGTCTCTCTTTCTTCTTTTACTCTCACTGTCTCTCGTCCAATTGTTAATCCATGAACACAAATTTAGTTTTCTCATTTTTGGCGGGGCAAGAAGAAAAATCCCACGGCACAGTTTTTCCATACAGTAATCTCATTTCTCCTTGGGTACATGGCATTGTCAGCCTCTAGGTGTGGGTTGGATGCTAGTACATATGTTCTCTTATGATTATTCAGTCTTGCTATGATTTCCATATATTTCACTAAGACTGCAGGGGGCCATGTTGACTAGTGAACACACTCTGAAATCCTGCAGTTACAGTAAATGTATTTTATATATTCTTTTATACCCAAGCCACAGAAAATACTTGCTTGTAATTGGCTGGCAGGTGTTTTAAAACCGCACCATTTAATCATTAGATTAAAGGTACTTTAGTCAGCAGCTATATCTTTAATTAGCACTTTGTGCTCATACTGCAGATAAAAGCTCTCTATTCAAATACAGCTTAGTTGGATGAAATGTCCAAAAATGTTTTTACTGACTAAATCGCTTACTACAGTTACATGAGCACAAGCCCACACTATTTAGAAATGTACTCAGGTACTTCACCCTGTAGTACTACTACTTGATGGGCAATTACCAGAGTTCTATATTTAATTCTAAACTCCGGTGGTTGAGTCCAACATGGTAGTTAACGGACAGGAGTCAACGCTGGAGTAAAGTGCTCCCGTGCTTTGTCTTTGTTAGTTTGAACCAGCTGCTTAAGGTGAGCTGCAGCTCCTTGGCTGAGGCAAGCACATAGAGAATTACAGTAATCTAGGCATGAAGATACAAAAGCATAAATGACTTTCTCCTCACTTTAAAGGAATTATTTCTTAACAGAAAAAATTATGACTGACTGAATATATTTGTTACAGTAATACATGAGGGAACAAAGGGGCTAGTCTGCAGGGTCGGTCTTATGATTCTCACTGTTTTATTGCATTATTTTTGCCAAGCATGCTGTTTACTGTGGAAAAACTTATGGAAATCAAAGAGAGCAGAAGATTTCAGTGTTTAGCTAATAATATGGTATTCTGGGATTCACGATAGTTTCACCTTGAACAGTAGATTCATTGGTAACAACAGGCAGCACAGCAACAAACCCATCTTTGTATTCTCACCAGAGAGAATGTGACCAAATTTTACTCACAGCCTGATTTATATGAATCATTTAACAACAGGTGATGTGTAAAAAATAAAATTAAAAAAAAAAAAATGACAACACAATGAGGAGCACATTAATGCTATTACAAAAAGCCAGCATACACGAAGCATGAGACTTACCTTCATATTTCCTTTGCCACAGTGAGGTCTAGGACCATGTCTGCTACTAGAAGTTGCCCATGCCAGAAATGTTCAAATCAAGCTCTGAGCTTGAATCTTTGGGCAGAAACAAAATCAATTCAGGGTTATATCAATGTAATTTACAGACATGGTGCTTAGATTCAGTATAATCTACTCTGAGGTTCATGCTGAATGCAATACTCACACTTGCAGTTTTTATGATCAGGGAAATCTGCTGGTGCTTCTTGATCTCTGCAGAATTGATTTAGACTGTACTGTTAGCAGAGTGGATTAATCTGCAAAGCTAAAATCCCTTTCCTCTTTAAATCAGTATTCTCAAGGGTAATGTCTGTCAGTCATGTCTGCCTTTCACCTATTTCCAAATGCTAATGTAAATCAATGATCGTTTCATTTTTTGGAGGCAACAGAGCACAAAATAGGTGTTGAAAAGAAACAACTGGAACTAATTCCTTCTTTTCCTGTGACAAGCATGCTTTACATGACTTTGTACTATGACAAATGATATCAAATTGTTTTTCCATGTCATTAAAGCCAGGGTATGCAGATATTGCTTTATGGTCTGTGAAGCAATTCTGAGTATAGTATATCTCAGCGTTTGTGTGTACATGTTGGCAACACTTTCAATCAGTCATTAGTGGGCAGGCACATAATGTGCTTGTATAAAGAAAGATTAATTTGTAATTGGCTTCCAGGACTGTAAAGAAAAAATGGGGCACTCGCCATCGCCCTGAGACTTACCTGCAAAAATTTCAAAAACACTAAAGCCCGATGTAGGTGTGGCTCCTCATTTGGTCTCAGTTTTGCTATTTTTAGCTGTAATTTATTTGTTGTCAAAGATGTCACCACAAACAAGAAAACAAGATTCTCACATAATATGTCATTTTGATTCATTGTCAGTGAGATTTAAATTACTTCTGTCAAGGCTCTAAGCCAATTGAACTACATCTTTAATAATTAATCTCACCTACTCACACACACACACACACACACACGCCGGCACACATATTCACGCACCTTCAAGATGTTTCTATAGATTTTTTTTTTTTTTTTTTTTAAATGGATGGTTTTTTTCCTTGTGGTTGTTGAATGGTTGTTGAAGGTGCATGTAGGAGGAAATATCTGGAATGCTTTGTTCACAAAAAATAAACCGGCACAATGCTTGTGTACACACACACACACACACACACACACACACTGAGGCTGAGATGATTTATAGCCAGCCATGTCTAATGGATTGCTTTGGCACTTGAGAAATTATGAAAAGAAATTAATTAACCTATAGTGACCCTGCTGTCCATCTACCTTTCTTTCTCTCGCTCTCTTTCTCTCTCTCACTCTGACTCTCTCACACACACACACACACACACACACACACACACACACACACACATATTCACAAGTGACCCAGGCACCTGCTGCTCACTATCGATGTAAATACAGTGTAAATGGGCCATGCTTTATCTTCTTTGAATCACATGAAAATGCCCATTTCTGCCATGGCAACTGATTCATATTTACTCAGAGTAATATGTTACTTGGAAAAAGATAATAAATAAACAGATATTTTAAAAAATCAAGCACTAAAGATTATTGAGTGTCTTTACTAAAAGAAGTGATTCTGCTACTGAACCCTGCAAGCTTTGTGGTGTTCATCACCAAGAAACGAGTGAACACTAACATGAAAAAACAAAAACCGAGTGAACAGCAGCTTAGTTCCCCCTCAGTGAGGATCTTAGAGAGCAGTTGTTAGTTTCTCTCTTTTGGCTGAATACACTTGGAGAGCAGGAAACTTTGCTTAGCTGAGGGGTTACTGCTTCTCTCACTCTCTATCTGTCACACACATCTTTAACCAATATAGGATGTAAAAGGAAAATTCATTAGAAATACCCTTCTTGCTGCTGGGTCCTCGAATGAATCAAGATATTTCAACTGGTTTGACAAAATCAGCTAAAACAACATGTAGAATGTCTCCATTTTATACCAGAATAAACCAAAGGGCATCTTTAAATTGGATTGATGTTTTGCTTTGCATTTTTGGCAAAGGTGCAGCTGAGACATGAGTACTTGTTATAAATTATTTTGCATTTCCTGTCTCCTGAGCTCTGACAACCAGCTGCTATGAGACAGAGCAGAGTCCATGAGAGTCACACTGTGATTACAGTCCACTCCAAAATAAGTCTGCACTTCAGATCCACAGACCCTCACACAAGCACAAGGTCGAGTGGGTTTTTTTTTTTTTTTTTTTTTCACAAGCTTGTAATGTTAGAGTATATCTTTTGCATGTATTAAATTCTGACTGTGGCAAAGTATTCAGGTTTGTGTCATGCTGCTGTTCCTGACATAGGGGGGAAAAAAGTAATTCTTTGAGTTTTGCTGCATGACTACGACGACCACCTCCCTGAGTGACAGATAAGCAGATGGCAAGGACAGTGGGTGTGTTAGTTTCCCAAAATATGTTGAAGTGTCCTAAAAAAACACATTTTCTAATCAGTATTCTGTCTGAACATGGGCTGTTACTTGGTAATGAATTTATAGTAACAAGACACTCTAAAGTGTGTCAGACAGCTGTTGATGCAAATGACTTCTGTTTTAAATGATCTATAGCCTACAATGCATTGTTGTCTTTACATGAGCATAGTTGTTATTAATATTTTCATGTATGTGAGACACTTAAAGACAAACCCTCATTCGCCCAGACTTGTTTAGTGTCTTTCAGCTTCTTGTTATGTTTTCTGGACCATAGCTTTACTGTCTTCGTTAACTGTGATTAGATTTTGGCTGTAACATGCAGTTGGTTTTAAAGTGGAACATTTAGCAGCTAAGGAGCCAGATGTTTCCTTCAAACTAACTGCTTCGTATGGAGGGTCATCCAGTTACATCTAAAGGCAAAGCTGTTCTTAACCCTTTAGTATGACCACATTTGTAGGTGTACCTAAAACCTGGTGTGATGGAATGAACTGCACAAATACTTTATGTTGTGTTCACAACTTGTTTGTGGTGCCCCCAAGTGGTCAAAGAAGTCAGTTCTTGCAGATGTAAATCATACTGAGAAGACAAATATGCCATAAGTGATCATGTATGCAGAAATCTGCTTTTTTATCATACATTTGCTAACTTTTTCAAAGCACAAAAATTCTTATTTTGTTAGTAGAAGCTCTTGAATTGAATGAATTGAATTTAACTGAACTGCAAGACTGAGATACACATGGAGAGAGTGAGGTCATTTTAAACAAAGAGAAAGCATGACAGATAAATAAAAGAATGACAAAGACGGATAGAGACGGTAGGTCAGCAAGAGGCAGAGGACAGGTGATCAACATGGAGGGATTATTAGTGACTCTGTGTGGGGTTTAGTGAAGAATGTTGAGGTCCGACACACCAGAATGTGATCTCGCTCTGGCTTAGTGTCACCTCTCTCTTCCATTTCCTCTGGTTTGCTCCACAGGTACACACTAACTACCAGTCCATATAAGTTCACTCCTGTCACGACACTCACCTGCCTGTAATTCTCTCTCTCTCTCTCTCTCACACTCACACTCACACACACACACACACACACACACACACACACACATGCCTCACAGCTTGCCTCACCAGGCTCACACATTGAGGTGTTCAGTGGGTGGTTCAGCCGAAGCACGAGACAATTTTTATGGATTTTCCACCTTGCATGCTGCAGCAGAGCAAATCCAATGCCTTCACCTCTGCTGCAGCAGAGCAAATCCAATGCCTTTTTCCAGCTGGCTGGAGATCATGAACACTGTATTCTTTCCAGATGAAGTGATGGAACCACATAAGTTTGCTGGAGCACGTCCTTTTTACACTGGCACACCAGCCGAGTTTACTGATAGCTTAAGTAAAAGTTCATCATGTAGTTCTGACAGATATTTTACTAACCACCTCCACTTTCTTTGTCTCTTTCTCCATTTCTCCTGCAGATCCGAGTTCGACCTGGACTATGACAGCTATCATGAGGTCTACTACGACAGGTACTGTCAGAAAGCTACGCATGGCAGCTCACGTGCCTTATTGCTTGTCCATGTTTTACAGGAGGCTAAAGAAAGAGGCAGATTCTTCATCCCTGCTGTCTTCAGTACTCTCCGCTTCCCATCGGTGTCTGCCACACAGCTGTCACTCATCTGGTCTTTGCTTACAATGTTGCCAGCTACTACTCAACACCCAGGAGCTCACTTGTCTGACACACACACACACACACACACACACACACACACACACACACACACACACACACTGAGAGAATCACACACACATGCCTTATTGCTTGTCCATGTTTTACAGGAGGCTAAAGAAAGAGGCAGATTCTTCATCCCTGCTGTCTTCAGTACTCTCCGCTTCCCATCGGTGTCTGCCACACAGCTGTCACTCATCTGGTCTTTGCTTACAATGTTGCCAGCTACTACTCAACACCCAGGAGCTCACTTGTCTGACACACACACACACACACACGAAGTCAGAGAATTGCACACACACACACACACACACACTCAAAACCATATATTTCCGCAGACAGTTGCACGGTTAAACATGCCCAGACCATGGATTTGTAATGTGAAGGTCCAGTCTGAGTAATATAATTTGCTTAAGTTGCATCTCTACAGAATTTCACAGGTGATATTATATCAAACTTTTCTTGCCTGATATAGTAAGAAAACTATATCAACTAAATGACTAAACTACTCTAATACACTATACAAAGGTGTGGAGTGCCTTGATAAGTCTAGAACAGCTTCTCTGCTCCTTGCTGACATTAATTCTCCAAGTTCCAAGTATCTGAACTCTACTGGAGAGATAACCCCTATTCTTCCAACAGAGATTCCTTCTTCATTTGGTGTTTTAATAATGACCGAGAGTGATGTCTAACACCAAATCTGCCATAGCGCTGAACCGGGTTGACATACGATTCACATTATTTTATTTTTGATTATCAACAAAGCACCATTTTTCCCTTTAATATACCACTGATCTTTGTCTAGACACGGGCTGATACATTTGTTCAACAGTGTGGCACAATGATTGCAGACATCACTGTGTCTTATTAGCATGAAACCAGTGTGTAAGGTGTTGGTACATACTGCTATATTAAATTGCTTACATATGTCAGCGTGTTGACAGTGATGAAGAACTGTTGTGTACTTGGTCAACACAAATTAAAAGCAAACTGGACCTAACAAAGCTTTGCTTACAAAAAGGCTTTCTCTTTGTCTATACTTCTACCTAAAGTTAGAGTGTAAAACGGCTAATACTGGACAAAGCTGGAAAAAAGTGAAGGATTAAAACTAATGACTGTCAAAGTCAGGTATTTATAGCGGACTAAAGATGGTTTTTTTGCAGTCTGTGGACTAAAAATGTTTTTTTTTTTGCAGTCTGTGGATTACTTGGACATACATGAAAATGCCAAACATGACAGCACCTGTGAAAATACAACTGTTTATAGGCACTTAAGGTCAAGTTCTCAGTTTAGCTGTCAGGACGGGCTGACGACAGCCACACACCAGGCTTACTGTATAATGTCACTTAAAACACTGAAACACTTTTAGCACATTGTTTTTGACCTATCATGAACTCTCAGTTAGTTTGCCTTCATGTTGCTGCAGAGTACACTTCTGTGCAGTGTACACTTAAGTGCAGTAGTTACAATAATGAGGTAGTTAGTCAGACTGAGCTCTACTCAGAGTGGCTCTGTATTATTGGTCCTCCACTGAAATTGCTCAGGGACTTTCCTAAATCCCCCAGGCCTCACGCATAAACACTCCATTCAGCACATTTGAGTAAAAGAAGGCAATGTCATTGTACACACACACACACAATATAAACCTCATTCCATTTCCCTTTCTCACATATATCGATGCTCTGTTGCTCTGAGTATTAACTGTCATCTTTCCTTTGTTTTTTCTCTTGGCTTTGGCTTGCTCTGAATTTTTCTCTTTGCTCAGGGGTGAACACTCACCACTGATTTTGAATTTGTTTTTAACACGGCGCATTATTATTCCCCATGCTGTTGGCTAGCACTACTGACAGCTGTGTGTGTGTGAGTTGGGGGGTGGTACTGGAAGTCTGTGCTTGCATATTTTTGTGTGTACACACGTGTTTGCCTCTAGCTGCAAGTGTGTGGGGAATGTGACTGCGTGCATGTTTGTTCTTGTGTTTGTGCACATAAATATGCGGGAAAGAGAGAAATTACAGTTTTTATGGTAAATGGTAAATGGACTGTATTTTATATAGCGCTTTCTCACAGTGTGTTACACTGGCCAAAGCGCTTTACAGGAGATTATACACCATTCACCCATTCACACACACATTCACACACCGATGACGAGAGACACTGGCGCCAGTCGAACCACCGGGAGCAATTTGGGGTTCAGTGTCTTGCTCAGGGACACTTAGGCATGCGGGGAGACCGGGAGTCGAACCACCAACTTGCTGGTTAGAAGACGACTTCCCTACCTCGTAAGCCACAGCCACCCCTATCTACAGTCCTCTTGTGCACACATGAAAGAAAAGTGTCTTTCAACATAGATAACAGCTCACGCTGACAACGCGGCTTTCTGTGTGGGGTCTAATCCATCAAGACAAACACACACTCTCACACACTTTTTTGTAATCCTCACTCGGCTGCCGTCTCTGAACTTCCATTCTCTGAGTTGATACTTCAAAGCCGGTGTAACAACACATTGTCTATCTGCCCCTGCAAACTGCTCTAAAGGACTTTTGACTCCCATAGGTCTCTGGTGTCCCTACACAGGCAGTGCTGAAAGCCTCTAATATTGCACACTTATGGTGGCCTAATACACTTCATCCTGTATGTGTGTGTACTGTGGATGTGCTAAGGAAACGGTGTGTGCAGAAATCTCCTCACAGAACAAACAGAAGACAATGGAGAAAACCTTTCAGGAAACTGGCTCAGTTTGACTGACTGACTACCAGCTCAATCAGTAAATCACTATCCAACTCAGAGTCCGTGCAGCAGACAGCTTGTCTCCCTGTTGTTGGCTTCTGATAAACAGCAGAGGAGCTTTCCCTTTCCTGGCTTTCCAGAAACAATTTAGGCAGTGTTCAGACTGTTGTCCATCCAAATATATCCAGATTGTGATTAGATTCAGTGCTATTGCTGTTACCCCAGAAAATAATGAGTCTACAATTAGATTTGTAACTCTTTTGGTCATTTTTTTAACTATGTCACTCAGTCTGCACAGATAATTTATGGCTGCTACAACTATTCAATTCAGTTTTATTTGTATAGCGCCAAATCGCAACAAAAGTCATCTCAGGACACTACAATTATTATTATTATTATTATAGAGGGAAAAACCAACAAATCCCCTTTGAGCAAGCACTTGGCGACAGTGGGGAGGAAAAACTTCCTTTAATGGAAGAAACCTCTGACAGACCCCGGCTCTTGGTGGGCGGCCTTCTGCCTTGACCAGTTAGGGTGAGTGGATAGAGGAGAGAGAAAAGAGGAAAAGCAACAAGACACAACAAACAATCAAACACTGATCAGGTCGATGTGGCTGGTGACTGCTCGTCAGAGACGTAGAGCTCCAGAGCCAGGGCAACCTGCAGAAAGGTACAGGGAGAGAGAGAGGACACACTACGGGAGAGAGGAGACACAAAGTTAGTAATGTGTAATGGTGGAGAGAAAGGAAAAGGAGAGGAGATACAGGTATTTGTTATTTTATCCATCCAATTGACACCACGGAGGCCAGGCTAAATGATATTTTAATAATAGTTTAAAGTTCCTTGCAGAAATAGAATACATTTTTTTTTCCAAAGTGTTCCATGTGAGGAACCACAAGTGGCACTATGAGGTCTTTAAGATACGATGGAGCCTTGTCATTAAGGGCTTTGTGTGTTATGAGAAGGATTTTAATTTCTATTCTGGATTTTACAGGGAGCCAGTGGAGAGAAGCTAATATGGGAGAGATATGATCTCTCTTGCTAGTTCCTGTCAGTACTCTGGCTGCAGCATTTTGGATTAACTGGAGGCTTTTTAGGGAATTATTGGGACATCCTGATAGTAAAGAGTTACAGTAGTCCAGCCTGGAAGTAACAAATGCATGGACCTCAGCATAACTCTGAGAGAGGATGCTCCTGAGCTTGGCAATATTGCGCAGGTGAAAGAAGTCCGTTCTAGAGACTTGGTTTATGTGTGATTTAAAGGACTGGTCAAAAATGTCTCCACGGTTCCTCATAGTAATACTGGAGGCAAGAGCTACAAGAGGAACTATATGGTTGGATAGCATATTTCTAAGATTTTCAGGCCCAAGTACAGTAACTTCGGTTTTGCCAGAGTTTAGAAGTAAGACATTACACAGAAACATTTATGAAATCTTCCATAATTTGGCTGCTCTAGTTCTCATACTTCAAAAACATTGCCAGTGATGTTTGGTTTTAGTTCTGTAGCTGTGTTTCACCTGGTCACTGCATCAGTGGGTGCTGAGGTCAAAATATTAGGCCAGATCATTCTTTTTCAGCCACAACATCACCCCTATTTCTGTAGAAAACACACATGGTGTCCTTTCCGTAACCACTGTGGAGTTTGACTGTGATACACCCCCTGTCACTGGCACTACTAGCCTGGCGGGGAGCTATTGATTGGCCTTGACAGAACCAATTACATTCAGTGACAGTTAGAGACATGGAGCTGTCCACAGGGACGAGGCAACACCAGCACATGATCGAGAGAAAAAGAGATAGAAAGTGCAAGACAAAGGAACATAGAATATAAATGTCTATATTTATCTTAGATGCACGAACAGCTGCTGTTCTTCACTGTCATTTCTTTCATTCCCTTGTTTTTTAGGTATAACTAAAGGCATCAAGAGGTGATTTTTTTAATTTGCTACTGCAAATATCACACTGATCCTTTTTAGAAAACTTAATTTAAGAAATATTTCTTTCCTTTTTTAATTTAGCAAACACAAAATCTAACAAGTTAAATAAAACTACCAGTAAATAACTTTGTCTAAATTAAACAGTCTAAAGTGACAATGAAAATGAAAGTTCTGATTCTGTGCAACTGACACATTTTGGTTAGTAGCAAAAAGTTTTGAGACTCAGCCTTAGTTGAACCATTGTACTGTGTGGGCGAAGGTTAACATCATTTGAATATGAGACGTTCACCAGTTTTAGGTGGCTTTAAAGGCAGGGGGACTGTTTCTGCACAGAGAACAGTGGTTGTGGACGGCTCAAAGCACACGCACAGTAATCATCTCCATGGTCCATTGACAAGCTCAGTTTAGCTACTTTTACCTACATATGTCTAATTACACTGGTTTCAACTTCTTGTGAGTAGTTCATCATGCAAGTGGATTGCATTAAATCACAACTCACTTTCAGTAAAACCTCAGCTGCAGGAACACGGTTCAAGATAAATTGTTTTACAATTGTCCCTACTGAATTTCCAGGGTCTATGACTACCAACGTGTGCCAGCATCCATGTCCCCCTTACCCCTGGGACCCAGTTTGGCCAAACGATCCCGTTCCTCCTCCTCCGGACACAGACGCAGTCGAGACAGAACCCACACCAAAAGCTCCCGAACCCACTCCACTAGTTCAACCACAGCCAAGTGTGAGTAATATGATTGAACTGGAAGTGATATCTGACTCCACTTAAGCTGCTCAAGGCTGTTTTGTTAAACAAAAACATCAGTTTTAATATTTATTAGAAGACTCCCATACACCCCTACATTAGATGCTGTAGATTTGCAGTTTTCCTAAATCCTCAGAGAAGGAAATAGTCAATTTCACTGAGTGAAAATTTAAATGCTAAATAGAAAGCATTAAAAGCAGCCATGCAGTACTCCATTAAGCGGAAATGTTGGCCATTAAATCTCATTCCTCTCATCCTTTCAGTCCAAAGTGATCAGAGACAAAATATGCAGTGTGTAGTTTACACGCGTTACTGCACATGATTACTAAAAATTTAAATTCGAAGACTTTAAACAGTTACCCTTTTTCTCTGATGTTGCTTTGATGAGACGAACAATGCACCAGGAGATTTACAACGGGTGCATGACACTTAATGTGAGTGGCAAATAAGAAACACAAAGTGTGCACGTGCTGCCCAAGTAGTTAATGATCTCAAATGTCATGGCAGCTTGCACCTTTACAGTGTAATCAAAACAGTTTATGTTTCATTTTTCATCTTCATAGTGCCATTTTTAAAAAGTAATATTTCAACATCTCAAGAATTATGCTTATTCTCATTCTTGCAAGAGTTAGACAAGAAGATCAGTCCACTCTTATGTGCATCAAATATGGACCTGAAGCAAGGATACAGTTAGCTTAAAACTTAGCTTAAACACAGGGACCTCCCAGAGTCTCACGGTGACAGAAAGACTCCAGAAAATTGCTACTTCTGAGCAAAACCACAACTTATCATTTTCACATGTCAGTTTTTGTTCAGACTATAACAAACACGATGTAACTTGTTAATTACTGAGTTTTAGGTGTGCTGGTGGGTGGATTTTGTTACCTCCAGAGAGAACCAGGCTAAACTAAGCTAATCGGTTCCTCACTCCTTTAGGAATAATAACATTATCAGTCTTCAGAGTGAATATGTGCATTCCCTAAAATGGAAAACTATTCCTTCCTATTATTTCCTTTTTTCTCTTACATTCTTTCTCTTTCTGTCCCTGCAGTGGGCATGGAGGAGTTGCAGGTGATTAAAAAGGAGCTGACTCTGATAAAGACACAGATCGATGGGTTGCTTGACAGTCTTGACAAGATGGACACACAGAGGAATGACCACAAAGGTAAGACAGTGACGCAAGCAGACAATGGAGGCAGATGGGTGTGTGATCAAATGATAGATAATCTATTCGCCCATCAAAAACATTTCAAGGCAGACTCCAGCAATATGCCGCTTTCAGATTTCTGCTTGATTAGCTCCTTCAGTCACAACCCCAATCAAAATGATTCAGGATCTGTGCTGCAGGGAAACTAGGAGATGGGAATACACTGCACCAGCGGAGCCACTCCTGCTTTACCTGACAAATCAATTATTTTCTTCCAGTCAGGATTTTTTATAAAGTTGAATAAAATGCAAAATCAGCTGGGGGGGCGGGGGGGTGATGTCTGGATTTATGTTTGTGAGCAAATTATAGAACATGCTGAACAAACAGTATGGTTGAAGTGAATGACTGATGAAGTCTCAGAAAACACAAATATAAGAGATGGCGAATGACAACAGCACAGATAGAGGAAAACATTGCTGCTGCCCTCATGTGGACATTTGAGTACAGTGCAGTCAGAGCACCTGTCAGTAAGATCAACAGCCCAGGACAAAGCTTTATTATCCTTCCTAAGGAAATTGGTTTTACTGCAATCTTAATTAAACTGATCGTAAACTGAAACTCAATGTACATGACTCATTTGGTGCATTCACTTACACTAAAAAGTTGTTGTAAAAACAAAGACAGGGCTTTAACCTCAAACCTAGAAGTCATTATCATAACAGCTTGAATATAAAAAAACATGGTTTACTAAGAAGAGAATGGGTCCTGTGGCTACTGCAGTTTAGTAGCTGTACTTGAACACCTGCAGAAAGTGTGTGTGCATGTGTGCCTTCTCCTTTCTACTTTGAATGACCTTGAGCGATTGATAGCTTTCAACTTCATATTAATTTATCTCTGGCTGTACTTGATTTGCCTGTCTCTCACGATCTAGCCATGCTGTCGCTCGCTTCCCCCTCACTATCTCGTCATCTGTCCTTCAGCCTGTCACTCCCACTCTTGTTTTCTGCCTGTTATCTAATACAAAGCTGAGTGGGATGTTTTTGTCTTTGACCCACAGTAATAACTGAATAAAACAGAACTCAGATTTTACACCAGACTCCATGTATGTATGTTTTGTGTTGTAGAGTCTCCCCTGAGAGAGGACAGTGCAGCTGACTCACTGTACACGGCCAGTAGTCCAGAGCGCTCCCTGTCTCCACCCAGCTCCCGCCATCGAATCACCAAGGAGAGCCCTGATCTGAGGGAGCCGCATGATGACCACACGGTAAATGCACCATAAGATGTGCATTTTTGGGGACTGACTAAATGTGAGGGGACATCCCTCTTGGCCTTTTTGCCCCTGCATGTAGCATGATGGTAGTTCTGGCGTTTCTGTTGAGAGTTATGACAAAGATAAAAAAAGGTACAATATTTGATTTAAGTAGTGATCCTTTCTCTGCCAGCCCCTCCCCCCCTTTTAGAGAAAACTCTCACAAAAACAAAAAAATGTCAAATTGTAATTTTAAAATAATTACAAATAAATAATTTTAAGAAACTGTTCATGGGCTGTAAATTACACAGACAAGATAACCAGATATTTCTGTGTCGTCATGAGGCGCGTGGACATAAAATAACGACTACAATGAAATCAATTCATACGTGCAGAATGAAATTTTACTAAGCCATTCTGAGCTTGTATATGAAATGTCTCTGGTGTTTTCTCTCAGTGTCCTGTCTCACTGTCTGTGTGCCTGTCTGTCTGTAACAGATGAGCGGCCACAGCTCTGACCCCGAGGAGGAAATGTGAGGGAGGAAAATGAGAAGATGTAGAAGGATGTGCATTAAGTGTCAAACATTGCGGAAGAGAACAACCACCACCAAGCCTGGCTGCATTCCCCCTAGTAGGGTGTACATATCAGAAAACACAATACAATTATTTGTATCACAGCAGCTCGGTGACTGTAGTGACACAGGTGACTTAAACAATACACTGTTTTGTTAGGTAGAGCGTGAACATATCTAGAGAGTAATGAAAAAAACAGCACAGTTGTGAATTTAACCTGTCTACTTAAATTTCGCCTAATGTAATATAAGAGCAGGTTTGCACAAACAGCAGTATTCCAGTATTAATACAGATAATAGTATTAATCCAAACAAGTGAATTCTCTGATTAAAACATTACCAATTTATCTTATTCACATTCATCTTCCTCTGAAAGCAGGCAGCCCCATATGCCTATGTACAGTAATAATTTATGTGTAGTCACGGGATTTTGCAAGAAGTGCAGGAGGAAAGTAACAGCAAAGTGAGACAAAACTGAAAGAAAATGTAAACATTTTCTTTGCTCTTTTTAAAATAACATATCTGTTTATAGAGGAGCTGCAGTTAGATCATTCACAATCAGTGCAGAACCAGAAATATTAATGAAGCAGGAGTTGTACCACATAAAGAGCTTAATTTAATTAGGATATAATTGGAATATTGTGTGCATGTAGTGTTAAATGAAAATCCTCTTTGTGGAGCTCAGTTTAACTTGCAAATGAAATGTGTACACTCTCCAATGTGATCTTTCAAGAGGGCTTGTTGTTGACACTCAACTAACACTTTCACCTTATTGTATACTTCAAAGATATTAGAATTTAGCTACTCAGAGTAAACTACGGTAATCCTCGAGAGACTGGATGAACACACTGCTTATTCGGGAGAGAACCAGTATGCTGTTTGTTCGAGAATGGCTCAAAGAAATGTTATACAAGCGACCTTGTTATGTCACACCTTTCAGAAATACAAGTACTTCCTTTGAACGTTTTCAAGGAATGACAACTCTCTTCCTCTATGTATTTGGCACTTTTAAGATGTGCAAAAGCCCAGGTCAATGTGTAATATTGTGTATTATTGTAAACTTTACTGTAATTGTTCAGCTGTCTGATTTTAATCTTGCTTTAGGACTTCTCATATGTTTTTTAAAGGAAACAATGATGTTATTATAATTCTTATGGGTGTTACATGTTTTGTTTGGAATCTTAAGCCAAGTGGAAATGCTCATTGTCACAGTAGTAAAAGTATTTTCATATTGACTCGAAATGCAGTTCATAGTGGTGTTTTTATTCTGAAAGGCCAAGACAGACACAGAGGACAGAGTGGAAGAGAAACAAACATTTGGATATCATGGAAATGTGAGATTATAAAGTCATGAAATTATAGTAGGTCTGCATGCTGCTTGTCTTACAAAACTGGACCACCTATGCCACTAGTCTGAGGTATGTAAACTATATGTGCAGAAAATCTAATACATCATGCATTAATTAAAGTGAGAGTCCACACCATATAGTTCATGCAGAACACAAAGGAATGCTGAGACCGTAAATATCACCTTGGTTACTTGGAGTCACAGTGGACTTTTAGATCATGTGATCATGTCTGTAGTGTGACCCCAAGGAGCCTGTGCACAGTAGCAGTATAGTAGTATATTGTGTGTGTTGCTCTGAGGGATGCAGCATGTGATATCACCAACATGAACCAGACTCAGGCTGTGTAATTCTCTACCCAGAGCAAGCTGCCCATGCAGCACTGACGAGACCCAGCCATGCAGGTCGGAAACAGATCAAGAAATAAATTTAGCTCTGACAGTTGTTGGGGAAAAAAGAAAAGAGTTCAGTATAATTTTTGTCAGTCTGTCATTATCATCAGCAGCACATCCTCCTTAATCACTACAGTGAAACTAAATCAGACTTGTTTTACACAAGTTGTAAAAAAGAATGATGATTCCACCTGCAGCCTCTCCACCACCAGCTGTCTCTCTGGAAAGCCAGTCTAGCCTGAGAAACATAAATGAGAGAGAAAAAGGATCCACGAAGCTGAGATGTTAAGGCCACACAGAGAAAATAGCAGATGGCCTTACACTCTAACATAGTTTTGCTATAACATGTTAAAGTTGAGAATGTTTATGGGTTTTTGTTGCGTGAAAAGAAATATCAAACTTTTAATATGAAGATTTTAAGTAAATACCAAACTGGAAACATATTGAATTAAAAAAACATCCATTCATTATCTATACTGCTTATTCTGAGGGGGGTTGCACAGGGGCTGGAGCCAATCCCAGCTGACACTGGATGAGAGGCAGGGGCCACCCCGGGCCGGTCACCAGTCTATCACAGGGCTGACAGAAACAAACAACCACACACACCCACACTCATTCCCATAGGCAATTTAGAGTTGCCAGTCATCCTAAGCTGCATGTCTTTGGTCTGTGGGAGGAAGCCAGAGCACCCAGAAAGAACCTATGCAGGCACAGGGAGAACATGCAGGGCTCCACACAGAAATGCCCCGGATCGGCCGGGGCTTGTACCCAGAACCTTCTTGTTGTGAGGCACCAGAGCTAACCACTGCCCTACCATGCTGCCCCAAGCACCCCCACCCATATAGAAACAAACCTTTTTATTTTAATAATGCGCACACAGCGAGGTGCAGACATTAAAGGCAAGAAGAACTGTGACGAGTTTTTGAAAAACAAAAACTGTCAAATCACACCAGGAAATGCAGTTTGGGATCATTAATGTCCTAAGTGTCCTAACCTAAGCAAGTTCAACTCACTGTTGAAGTCAGTGAGGCATAGTCAGAAGCTCTGGCAGCAGCTAAGAGAGTGGACATTTAAAATATTTACCACAGAGCTGTCCTGTGATTCATGTCATAAACATTTCTGTCTATTGTATCTAAGAAGAAAAATACGACTGCAGTTCATTTTCAGCATGAAGTGGGCTTTGTATGCATCATGACCTAAATCTATTCTTTTATGCTTGTCAGTAATACCATTAAACTACTTGAAGCACAGTTCTGTCTTGGGGTCAAAAAATTAGCACATGCCAAATACCAGAGTTTGGTATGTGAGAAACCAAAGTCACTCTTGTCAGTGGTTAGCTACTGTTGTCAATGTTTAGCTCCAAAAAATCTTCCAAGTTTGAAAACAATGAAGGGAGGTATCACAGCTCATGTCAAAAACACATTCATCTGTAGCCTTCAGGAAGTGATAGGTTAGGTAATGACAGTTCATAACCCTGCAATCAAACAAATAAATGTCAATATATCAAAAAGACTGTTCTTTTTAACATTATTAATTGTGCTCCTCTGCATGAACCCCAGCCTCAGAGCAGCTTACTCTGATCAATCATTTCCACTGAGGTCAAAGTGCTGAAAGCAAGGAGCTCTTGCACAACTGGCCTTCTGTTGACAAAAAGATAAGCATGAATGTACTGTCTGCCATATTTTACAGGGCAATGTGCAGAACTTTATGATTGTAATGTGATAAAAAACTGATGCTGTTAAATAAACCATAAAATTGGATTTCTCAGTTAAAACTGCTGACCCAGCTTGGATTTTATTTATCAGCACACATGAGTGTGAACAGGCTGCATCAACTGAAGAGTCATATTTTGTCTGATAATAAGGTAAGCCAAAACTTTCAATGAATAAATTTTGAAATAGAAGATTTTTGATTAAATGTAAGTGTACATTCAGTATGTTGTAGCAGATACTGTATTTCATTACAACTATATGCACTCTGTAGCAAAGGAGACATATTTTGTGAGTGGTGGGAAAGGCAGTCAACAGCTCACTAAATTAAAATGTTCAGCATGCTTGTTTTTTTTTTGTTTGTTTTATATATTTCAAATTTTTATAGATGACAGAGCACTAGAATTCTACCTTTTCACATATTTTTAAGTGCTTCATTTTTCTCTGGTTTATATTTTAAGGTTCCCTATTTTAAATATCTAACTTATAATACTGATGAAAGAAGCAGAAAGGACTGTATTAAAATACTTATGTCGAAACACTCCAGTATAACACATTACTGTACTTACATTACTATGACATTTAGTTTTTGACACGATGATTGTCTGAACACTGACCGAGCTGACCGATATAAATTTAAACTGGGATGTGAACATTTCACTTGAAAAGTTGGAATTATTTAACAAAGGTAAATAGAAATCAAGCGAACTCTGTGTTATTTTCAAGAAAAATTAGGCCTGTATGAATATGATAATTGCCAGCAGTCAAACATTATATGTTTCATTTTAAAAATTGTTGTTTAATGTGATTACTTCATATTTAAGATGTTCAATTTTAGATCTTAATTCCTTCTTCTGCAGATCACAGCAATGACAGGTTCACCCAGTCCTCTGACCACCCATGTGCTTAACACTGCGATGGGGGTCCCTGGGTCAAACATGGCCATCAACCTCTACCAACATGACCACTCCACTAATGCCTGGAGTCTGATAACCACTGGGTAATAGAAAACAGATGACAGAGTATAATATTCTGATCATCTCAAACACACTGCAAATTTTACATCATTTCAATCTTATGTTGTCTCAAAAGGACCACTAATGATGATGGACGTTGCCCAGGACTCATCACAAAACAACAGTTTACATCTGGTGTGTACAAAATGCGTTTTGACACTGCTCAGTACTGGGCGAGTATGGGAGAGACCTGTTTTTACCCCTATGTGGAGGTGAGGCTGAAAATATTTACATCTGGACATGCTCAGCTGGCGTTCAGAGGTGTACTCCTGCTTTACTTGCTTGTTGTGTTACTATATTTCTGTATATTTGTATCCACATTTAACTAACTGTATAATCTTGACATATGTGTAATTGCTGACTTCTGTTATGTTTCTGGTTATGTTGCAGATTGTCTTCTTTATAAATGATCCTGGCCAAAACTACCATATCCCTCTGCTCCTGAGTCGTTTCTCTTATAGTACATACAGAGGGAGTTAGAGATCAAGCATGATGAACTCCTGAGGCTGCATCCATCTGTCAGCAGCCTAAAACATCACAAACATCACAGAGGCAACTCCATCAAAAGCATTCATCACAGTATGAATGCTCCATTTGAACAATTATTATTGTACTTTTTAGAATAGTATATCATTGTGTGACAGAAGAGTGGCAGCAAGAATCAAAGGAAAGGTGTACAAGACAGTAGTGAGACCAGCTATGCTGTATGGGTTAGAGACTGTAGCAGTGAGGAAAAGACAAGAGGCAGAGATGGAGGTACTGAATCACAGTACTTGAGTAAATGTACTTACTTTTCAACACTGTGTATCAGAGCTACTGCTAATGCAAGCTCAGTATTTTCTACTTATTCTTTCAGCTGTTCCCATTAGGGGTCGCCACAGCGAATCATCTGTTTCCATAGGTGGAAACAGATGATTCGCTGTGGCGACCCCTAACGGGAACAGCCGAAAGAAGAAGAAGAAGAAGAAGAAGAAGAAGAAGAATAGTATATCATTTTACCCATATTTTACACAGTTATTAAAACATCCAAGATGTTACTCTTTAATAAACGTGCATATGAAAAGAAAAGAAAAAAGAACAAAGTATTTTTTACACTGTGATATAAAAAATCGGAGTAGCCGACTTCTTACATTACTGTTAAGAGTCGACCACACACCATTTCTTTTTCCTATGCGAGTCTGGCTCTGTGCTCGATTACCTCTCCCTGTGTGTTGGATCGACTTTATCTGTGTTGATTACACTCCCCGGGCCTAGGTAGGGCCTATCCTTTGGTGGGAGTTTAGTGCACGTTTTCTTACGATCTCTCATCCGTTTTCAGTCCGTTTTGATTATATTTCTGTGTAAACCATGGCGGACGACGAATTGGAGGCAATTAGGAGACAAAGAATGGCGGAACTGCAGGCAAAGCACGGGGTAAGAACAAAATATGAGCTGGGAAGCGTGTTTGCTCCCACCTTATAAGGAGATGCCGAGTTTAGTACGTTATGCAGCTAGCTAATGATAATCACAACTCATCTAACTTAACTGTCACCCAGGGAATAGCTTGTAACCATATAGCTCACTTTGATCCATACAGCACAAATGAAATTTAATTAAGTCTGGTGTTAGATAAATCACAGTAGCAACTAACATCATCTCACTGTTCACGTTAGCTTTGTATTGACCAAATCAGACGGCTCACACCCCTCTAATAATGACAGCGTTAGAGCAAAGTTGAGTCAACATATTTTAGTGTGTTTTTGGCCAAAGCCACAAGTAGAGAATAAACTGAGTTGGGACTGAGTGTCTTTTATATCGTCTGAGATTCTGTAAAGTCAGTAGGCAGGACATTTTCATGAACGTACGTGTTTCTTTAACACGTAAACAAGTTTAAAAATGACCATCAGAAGACGGTACAGTAACACCATGATGTGTTGGTATCCTAAATATAACATGAAAACACAATCTTTTTGATGCTTACTTCAGTCACTGCTCTCAATTATTTTTATTTAAAAGTATGTTGGTGTATTACTGTGTATTACTGGACGTAAACTTTATAAACAGTGCTCAGCACAGAGTTCATGAATTGGCCAGGCCACTATTGCAACAGGTTTTAACTGTTAGGTTAAAAGAGCATTGTAATTTATTTATAAATGCAACAATGCTGTATCATGATGAAGCTATAACTAATTTAAACTGACTTCAGAAAATATTCAGACCCCTTCACTTTTTGTTTCTGTTGTAGATTTAACTTTAAATGGATAAAATTGCCATTTTTGTCAGTCTGCACTTAATAACCCATGACAACAAAGTGAAACTACGCCTCTAAATTTTGCAAATGTATTAGAAATGATAAACTGAGCACTTAAGGACAGAGCATAGCATGATGCTTCCACCGCTATGCGTCACTGTAGTGATGTTGTTAGCAGGTGATGAGCAGTACCTGGTGTTCACCAGACAAAGTGCTTGGAGTTCTGCCTGAAGAATAAAATGTTCATCTCAGACCAGATAATCTTTTTCTCCATGCTCTCAGCATCTGTTAAATGCTGTTTGCCAAACTCCAAGCAGGCTGTCATCTGTCTTTTGCTCAGTGGCTTCTGTCTAGCCACTGTCCTGATTGATGGAGAGCTGCTTAGATGGTTGTCCTTCCAGGAGGTTCTCACATCTCTGCAGAGGACTTCTGAAGCTTTCTTAGAGTCTGTTAGTGAAAGCTTATATATTCAAATGTGTGCCTTTCTAAACTATAGTATGTCCAGTCAATTTAGTTTGCCACAGGTGAACTGTAAACCCATCTCAAGTAAAATACAGAGAACAGAAGGATACATCTGCAACAGTCTGGAGTCACAGCACAGCCACAGCAAAGGGTCTGAATACTTTTCTAAATGAGAGAGTTCTGTGAGATTTCACTGGTCATTAGCAGTATTAAGGAAATATTGACTTTTATGAAATCTTTATCCTTGGTAAGATAAGATGAGATGAACCTTTATTTGTCCCGCAACAGGGAAATTCACAATGATGCAACAACAAAGGGATAGAAACAAGGCACTCAGTGTTAAGAATATAAAGGTAACTGACAATGTATTATCGATATGTCTGCTGGGAGCGATGCTGGTTGTACAACCTGACAGCAGAAGGAAGGAAGGACCTGTGATAACACCCTGTCACGCACGTGGGCTGAAACAGTCTGTCACTGATGGAGCTGCCTGGTGCTGTCAGTCTTATGCATGTGGGGTGGATGTCCTTCCCCAGCAAGGAAGTTAGCTTGGCTAACATCCTCCTGTCTCCCACCACCTGCACTGGGTCAAGGGGACTTCCCAGTATCTAGTCTCTCTCACTACTGTGTCAAAATAGGTCCTCTGGAGCATCGCCTGCGCTCCAAACGACCTTAATCTCCTCAGCAGTTAGAGCCTGCTCTGGCCTTTCTTGTAAAGTGCATCAGTGTTGTTTGATCAGTCCAGTTTATTGTTGAGATGAACACCCAGGTACTTATAGGTTCACCCACCGGTGTTGGAGGGGTGTGTCTGCGCACACCACCAGCTCTTAGGGTGTACTTCCTCCAACCTATATGTGACGGTGCTGTCTCACATATTCTTTCAGGATGCCTCAAATAATCAGCAAGGAGAGGAGGCCAAACAAAGGTAAGATGTGTTATTAATGTATATAAGTACAGTGATTAATATTTATTTATATACCTTACACATTTACTTTTTTTTATTGCTCAAATAAGTTGCCATTAAATTGAACAACATCTGTACCGAACTGTAAAACAAAATATATGAAATACAAATCACTGTAATTTTAGGACCTGTATTTTTTTTTTAAATGTATTGATTTATTTTTTTTACTGATATGATTTTCAGACTGAAACTGTAGTGACATTGCTTTTTATTCACAGAGAAACGGAAATGAGGAACACTATATTGGCTCAAGTTCTAGACCAGTCTGCTCGTGCCAGATGTAAGTGTGCTCTCAAACGTATCTTTTAACCTGCTGAAATGTCCTTTGGAAATAAAGCATATTCTTTTGTTTCCATCCTTCAGTGAGCAATCTTGCTTTGGTGAAACCAGAGAAGGCCAATGCAGTTGAAAATTATCTCATTCAAATGGCTCGTTTTGGGAAGTTGGGAGGAAAGGTAAAAAAAAAACAACAACAACCTCTGATGCTTGAAACACTGAATGCAGTTGATGTTCTTCCATATGCCAGCTGTGCAATGAACAGATTTTTCTCTTCTGTCAGATTTCAGAATCAGGCTTGATCGAGATCCTAGAAAAAGTCAGTCAGCAAACAGAGAAAAAGATGACTGTCAAAGTGAGTTTCACTGGAATTAGACATTCGATTCATTTTCACTCGCTTGTCCATCTTACATTGTTTTTATTTTCGGTGGTTTTCAGTTCAACAGACAGAGGGTGATGGACTCCGAAGATGAGGATGATTACTAACATTAAACGAGCCCTGGAATGAGACAAGAAATTGGGAGAGCAGATGCTTTACTGGGACTCTAGATAGCATCTTTGACCAGCCTTTTGCTGTTGCCCCGGGATGCCATACTAGCTTCTGTGTGTCTGTGGATACTACAGACCAAGAGAGAAAAATAAGTTGACATTGTGGCATAAGTAGTGTATGCACACACTGTCAATTAAGTGTCTTTTTTTGTGATCTCTTTTCAATGAAATTGTCATAAATTTGCTCTGCGTGTGTTGTACCCTGAGAGCTCATGGCTCTGTTTGACTCCTCCAGTCCTTGGTAGTTACTCTGTTTATTTTTCTTTTGTTTCATCATGGTTGACTTCTTTTCTTCAAATATAAGAAGCTAGATAAAATGCAAAACATACTGCTGCTGATGCATTTTGTTCTGTGAAGACAATACATTGTCCTCTATTCAGGGCCAGAGTCCTTTGAACTTTGCAGTTGAATATTTTCATTTCTCTCACATGTATCTTAAAAGGTTTACATAAAAATTAAAAAAGCCTTAAATCCACATGTTTTTCTTTCCACTGAGCCATTTCTAAAACTAAGTTATATCAGTTAGTGTTCAGCCTTTTTGAAAAGGTTTCCACTGTGGGTTTACACAGTTTGTTTTTCTGTTGACCAGAAAGCATCATCACAGTTTCCTCAGCAGGATGGAGACTTAACTAGTTTTGAAATTTCAAGATTTGGTTTTTTAACAGATTGACAAATTAAAATATTCAGCTGCTTAAAAAAAGTTTTGCTCCCACAATCAACAGTGTTAACAAACCACAGATGACTGACCAAAAGCATTTTTATAGTTGTTACATTGGTTTTACTACATTGGCTGCAGTTAGCATGGCATGCATTTTACAAACACTACGGTTTTGTAATGCTTTTATTAACTTATAGATTCTAAACCATATTTGCTTTGCACCGTTTTGTTATTGTATTAACAAGGGGAAGAGGAGAGACTTGTGATTCTACCAGAAAAGGGACAAGATGGCTAGATTAAATGTCTAAACAGTTAATACGTATGTAAATGTATCCTTCACACGCATCTGAAGTATTGAAAGAAGTATTTCTTTACACAGACAGAATTGCCACTGCCATTACTGATGTTAACTAGTCAAGGTGGAGCAAAGTTTTGTTATAGCTTTAATGGTTGATGTCTATTTAATGAGGCCACCATAGTGTGTTTACAGATACAGGTAATTGCATTATTGTGGGACAGACGCCTTGGCCCATTTTCGCACGACCGTGGTCAGATGATTTTTCATTGGCTATTCCGCCTGGTTCATTAAAATGGTTCGCCTCTGATTGGTGGCGACATTAGCCACATGTTCAACAGTAGCCAATGAGGAGAGACGTCGAGGAACTACTACTACAGTTAGCTAACAGAGTGCAACTGCTAAACACGAGAGTAGCAGTGTAAAGTATTTCAGGACGTTCAGGTACCGTTTTTATCAAAAGATAGCATCTATTTAGATGTACACTTATGCCCGAGGGCAGTATGGGCATTTCAAACATAGCTACGTGCACCGCTCCTGTGAATATAGCCGTCATCAAATACTGTAAGTATCACCTCGACCTATGTTTAGCCTTGTGTGGTAGGTTTGTAGTAAAAAAAAAAAACGTCCTGCACAGTCGATAAATGTGTTTGAGTGCTGACTTGTAAAAGGTTTGATTTCGTGGTGTACAAAACTGTGCTGTGTCTATTGTGTCGAGCTGATAATACCTCAGTCATGCACATGTATAAAACCCTCTTTTCAGGGGGGAAGAGAAATGAAGAATTAATTCTACCCATTAACTCGTCTCTGAGCGTCACATTGCACCAGGACCAGGTAACATATTTGTCAGTTATTCTATGAGTCTTTTGAACATAGGAAAACAATATGCTTTATCGACGTCCTTCTGTTTTCCTGCCGTCATACACTGACTTCATAAATAAAAGTGCAATAAGAGGCAAATTCAGTAATGTTTTTCGCAATATTTACATCCACTCGTGCTATTTCATACATTGTAAACTGCCTGGCAAAACAATGTACCGATAAACCTGGCAGGAGAGTTGGCATTAGAATACAGCGTGTGACCATGGAGGTCAGTTTTGGTAGTGCAAGTTTTGCTCTCGGCGCACCTGCTATTTCTTTGCAGTCTTTGGTTGCAAATCAAACACTTTTGCAGATCAGAATCTTTTGATTTTGGTTCACATTACAGTACAGTGCTTCTTCTATTTAGCTGAAAACAACCACAACAATTGCAACCAGCAGATCATTTCAGGAGGATCGGATATGGCTCAACGGAAAAGAGGAGGACATAAACCATCCAAGACTACAGTCCTGTCTGAGAGAGAGTAAGTCTGTTTTGTTTTTGCTCTTAAAAACACAGGCAACAAAGACTGGGAGTTAAAAAGAGTGCAGGCTATCATTTTTCTGTGTTCTGTATTTAGTTCGACGATTAGCACGGAAGAGACGTAGTGATGGAGATCCTGGTTTGGATTCAACCGGTTTGTCCCACAAAGTCCACATCTGTTCTGTTAACAACTTCCCCACTGCTGCTGGCCTTGCCTCCTCAGCTGCTGGATTTGCTTGTCTAGGTGAGAGCGTATCTGTGTGTAAGATACGTTTCCATGTATGTTTGAAATTACACTAACAACACCAGATTACTACTTCCCAACAGCTGCTTTTCAGGCTAAGAAAAGTTCTAACTATTATTCTGTTGCTTGTGTTAGCCAATTCTAGTTAAGTGTCACATTACAGTAACTAGGCAGAGAATTTTTGTTATAAAAAATGCAAAATAATAAAATCGTCTGTATTTACTTCCCTGTCAATTTCATATTTGTCGCATCTTCACTTTATCCCAGTCTCCTCTGCTCGTGCTCCCGCTGTCATCCCTGTGTTGCAGTTCATACTCTTGCTCGGGTGTTTGGCATAGAAGCGGAGCTGTCTGCGATTGCTCGGCAGGGCTCAGGTAGCGCATGCAGGAGCATGTATGGAGGGTTTGTCCAATGGATCATGGGACACCAAGATGATGGCAAGGACAGTTTAGCCCAGCAGGTGGAGCCAGAGACTCACTGGCCTGAGCTCAGAATTCTTGTACTAGTGGTAGGTCTGATTGTGTGTGTATGTAAATGAGACTACACAATGTGAATGTTGGCACTTTGCGCTCTATTGTGAAAGGCATACATGTGTTTATTTCTGTAAATGACAGTTTCTTAGGGAACATGCAGAGTGTCTTGACTCCTGCACGAAATGCACATTTTAATTAAAACGAGTAAAAAGTTACACCAGGTGTCATCTGATGCACTTTCTCACAGGCCAGTGCTGAGCGGAAGCCAATAGGCAGCACCTCTGGGATGCACACCAGTGTAGAAACAAGCTGTCTCTTAAAGGTATTTCGTTCATCCTGCAACATGCTAACATTGCTGTTGATAGGAACTCAATTGACTTATTCTCATGATAGGTTTATGTCCATTATTTGTATGTGTAGCACCGAGCTGAAGCTGTCGTCCCAGTCCGGATGGATGGGATGATTGAAGCAGTGCAAAGAAAGGACTTCCCTGCATTTGCTGAGCTAACAATGAAGGACAGTAACCAGTTCCATGCCACCTGTCTTGACACATACCCTCCTATCTTCTACCTCAATAATGTGTCTCATCAGATCATCAACTTGGTGCATCAGTATAACAATTACTATGGCGAGACAAGGGTGAGCATAGTTCTGTTCCCGAAAAAGCACATTAATCTTATTTGGACACATGTCTGTTATCTTGTTTTATCAATACTGATTACTGCATAACACAATTCTGGCAATAAAGGAAAAAGGTTATTTTCTTATGTATTAAGGTAATTTCAGTTTTCTGCAAAACATGGAAACATGACTGGTTCACCATGACTATTCAGAAAGAAACATCTTGGTAAATAGTTGGCAGTCACATCAGTTATACAGTATGTGACTTGAAGATAGTCGAGCTAAAACTACAGGCATCCTTTTAAAGATCTCCAGATAAGATGCCTGTGCTGGCGTGTAGTCTTACAATAGTGTATTTCATACAGTACAACTGTAGCCTTCTCATTTTTGTATCACTCATCCTGGGTATGTCTTTTTTTTTCTTGCGTTAGAAATTTGTCTCAGTTCACCCATCTGGGTTTCTGTGATGGTGTAATGAAGATGTGAAACTTCATATTGGGGAACAGAAAAACTCTCCCTCTTTATATGGCAGTCACCATCTGTTTGCTTCCTTATAGGTAGCCTATACTTTTGATGCAGGGCCAAATGCTGTGATCTTCACTCTACAGGAGCACGTTTCTGAATTTATTCAGGTGGTTCGACATTTCTTCCCCCCGGAGACCAACGATGGACAGTGAGTTTACAGTTACACATTCTTACTTCATATTTTACTGCATCATTATCTCTAAATTTAATTAAACAACACTCAGAGAATGCAAACCTCCACTAAGGCAACTTAGTTTCCCCACAATGCCATTAAACCTCAAACCAATATTCCAGCGATAGTTTTGACCTTCATAATATTTTTCCTGGCGCATGGAAACCTAAACCCTAGTTTGAAGGTTATTTAATGGAAAACAATAGATATGAGAAACTATTAAATGATTACTTACAGTTGGCTACATATAAGTTCACTTTAGAGTCCGTTTTCCAATGTGCCTCCTGCTAAGCTCACTAGCTCCACTTGTCTTCATTTCAAGTGCTCAACAGCGCAGCAGCACACTTTCGCCACAAGGGGGCTCTCACATACTGTCAACAAACTTCCCAACACACAGTGGTGAATAATCTTTAAAAGATTCCTAGATCCAGATGTTGATCCAGCTCGGCACCAAAATTTTAATAGTTGCTCTGTGGGCTGTACCCTACCTATCCAAATCCATTCATTACTTTCTGAGCTAGGCTGTGAATAAACAAATTCAGGCAAAAACTTTACCTCCACTTTGGTAGAGGTAATGAAGTAAATGTAAGACTGTTTTGTATATGTTAAGGTGTGTTTTCTTTCAGCCCCTTTAAAATGTGTCACTCAGCATTTCTTCGTTCTCTACAGGTTTATTAAGGGTCTTCCTGTTAACTGTGCTCCTCTTTCTGAAGAGCTGAAACAGATTGGTCTCGAGCCCATACCAAAGGGAATAAGTTACATCATTAGTACTAAGGTACAAACAGTACTTACACACAGATGTAATTACTCTGTAACTCAGTTCTATTATTGGCTTACCTTAAACAGCAACTGAAAATCAGTGTTAATCTGGTTGTGTGTCTACCTTAAGGCTGCACAAAATACAGTAGGATGTGATGTGTCAGTAGTCCAGTTGCATGACACATTTTGACTTATGTCTCCATTTCCTTTTGCATGCTCTTACATAACAGTGTGTTGCCATACTTCAGTTGAATTTTGTTGCAGATATTGTGGTATACAGTAGTTCCTCTGCTTCAGTCAGTCCAGGTCTTTGACGTTTGAATATTTTATTACGGTCCCATTTAATTGTGTATAGATGTTATTAGCACAAGTTTTTAAATTACTGTTGTTGTTGTGTTTTTTTTTTTTTTTTTTACAACTCAAGTGACTTTATGTTTCCTTGTGTTGTTTTGAAGGCTGGACCAGGACCTTGTGTTGTGGATGATCCCACTCAGCATCTGCTTGGCACTGATGGGTGGCCTAAGAAAACAGAGTGACACCCTATAGCCCTAAACAGACAAAGCTCCACTGAGTAATAAGGAAACCAGTTTAGCAAAGATCAGATTTGCCTGTGTCATCTCTAAATAGGTTTTTACCAACCACACATCATTCTCATTGTTTCTCAAACTGTCCGCCAGTCTTCATATTACACTGTGTTCTTGTTTATTTTTGCACAGCTCCTCTCATTTCTCAGCACATAGCAGCAGACATTGTTTTAGATTTGAGGAGTTCACTCATGGACTCGTGTGTGCTGACAGATACATAGTGCCAGCACTGACAGTGTGCTCTTGAGCAATGAAGCATAAAAGCCTTTCACCACTGTAGCTGTCTCGATGCTCTGGCCTATTTGAGCAAGGTACCTGTGGTTGGAGGCTTTGAATTTATGCAAGTGTCCATATTTTTAAGGACGTTGTAATAATTATTTTAAATGTTCACTTTCATGTTGTGAATACATACAGAATATATTTTAGTGATTCTCATATTCTGTAAAACTGAATAAAGTATAAGTCAATAGAAATGATGATGCCTCTTGTTTTGTGGCCAGTTATTGAAAAAATAACACTCTAGTGTAGTCTTTTTTTCAGACGTGCAGTTGATGGTATAAACAATGGAACTAATATGGTGTACTGTATTTACCCTGATTTGTAGGTTGAAATTAATTTTATGACATATTTATAGGAAATAAAAAAGTCTCTTAGCTGAATCTGCTTTGAAAAACCACCCAGGAAAGTTCACTTATGATAAAACAGGGTGCGTTTGAAAGATTTCACACTTACCGGAAAGATTCATTGTCTGTTTATTGTTTTACCTTTCTGGTTAAATACGCCCAGTGCCAATGTTCTTATTGTTTTATCTTTCGGTTAAATACGCCCAGTGCCAATGTTCTTACTCACGGACTTTAACTCAGTGAGCGCGCAGGGCGGTCCCACTGTGAGATCGTAAAGTGCCTGTGCGCGCTCTCGCCTTCAGTTTGATCCCCTTATGCTCACTTTCCGTAAATCGGGATTTCTGCAGACAAGTGTAAAAAAGGGTAAACAAATGCCATAAAACGGAGATAAGAAAAATAAAGAAGACGAACATTTATTCTTATGTTAACTGATGTTAATCCAGTGAATGTTCCTTTGGACAAAAGCATTTCCCAAATGCTGTAACTTAAACATCCTATATTACGTACCTATTTAATTTATCAATCATTTATTTATTATTTATTATTTTTTTGCTCAATGATGCCGTTTTGACAGAAACATATTTAATAAGGTAGCTAAATGAGCTTGGTCCCTGATGTTGCCGCGCACTTTTAGGAGATGATGACTGAAATGGGGACTGGCCAACCTTTAGCCCTGCCTCCCAGCCTGCATATCTACACACCCAACTTTTCTTAAATACTTTCTTTTTCTTTCTCAAACAAACAGTCGACGTTGTGGTGTCGTGTGTGTTTAGCTGAGCGCGATGGGGAAAATCGAGTGGGCGATGTGGGCCAATGAGCAGGCTTTGGCTTCGGGGCTCAGTGAGTACAAAACTGTCTGGGGATGGGAAAGAAAGGTTCAGTTCATTTCTATCAGCAGTTCAATTGGAACTAGTTATATATATGTTTTAGCTGCCTTCTCCGGTGTGTTTACAGAGGAGATGCCACTCATTGATTTTATAACATAAAAATGAAATCGTATGTAAATTCAGTTTTGTTTTGTTTTTTTTAAATAAGAAATTAAGCTCGTTTCAAAATCAAGTCAGTGCACAATTTTATACGGGCTTATCATTTTGCGCAGAGTCAGAAAAAGTGTATGGTTTAAGTTTTTATTTGATCTTCCTGTTCCCTTCTTTCAGTTCTCCTTGCTGGAGGCATCGTGGGGGTGGCTGGGCAGTTCAGAGGCTGGCAGTTTGCTGCTTATTCAATGTATCTTTTGTACTTTTCATAAACCAAAATGATAGTTCAATCTAAACGAGAGATGCTTTAAAGTTGTCCCTTTGGAAAATCTCTTTTCCAGAGATCTGCTGTCTGCTGTGCAGAAGAAATTGCACATATATATATATTTTTTGTCTTGCCCCTTTTTAGCTTTTAAATGACAGCCTTTAAGTACTATAGCATGCTGCGTCACAAGCCTAAAAGTAGCAAGTGGCAGGTTACCAGTGAAATCTGGCCTTATATTCAATCATATTATGGCTTGAACTAATATATAATAAGCATCCCTCATGTCTGTCTCTTTTTAGGTACAGTGATATGTCTACAGTGGTGAAAATACAGCCACTGCATTCTTGCCATATTCTGTTATAATAGAAACAATCAGTCCTTTCATCCATTTTTTCTTTGCCTGTTCCACCCATTCAGGGAAACTAATTTCTCTTTCAATTCACTTTGATGTCCTGTCAGAGTTATTATGTGACTTAGACGGTCCTGTAATATGAAGCAACCTTGACACATAACTAGCGCAGCTGGAGTGTTTGTGTGTATGCTTGAGTATCCCAGAAGCAAGAGGTCCAAGGGCACGAGTGTGGGAAGAACGTAAGTGATGGTGTATAATTTAATGTTTTTGTAGCTTATGGTCTGTAAAACCAGCTCTGTGATGACTGCCAGTAAGGCTTACTGTCCACGCCTGTCTCTTGTTTGTTACAGAGGCCAGTACTGCTTCACTGTGTGTGTAAAAGCCTTCGGGCCGGTGACAAGGAACTACTATGTCAGAGCATTTTTGCATGCTGCGTGAGTTCACTATATCAACAGTGTCATTTTTCAGACAGCATTCCTCTCATTCTCAGTCAGAATTTTAAAATCTCACTGTCTTTCTTAGGATCTGTGTACCTGGAGGATTTTTGCTTGCTACAGTCCTTGGATGTGTCTGCCTCGGTATTGCCAGCCTCATTTACCTTGTGGTAAGTAGGTAGCTTTTGCCACATTAATCTAGCAGGTTAAACACTGTCAATTTGATAAAGCTGTTGGCCAAAGCAGGAACTGGCCAGTTAATAGAACAAGGAAATGGTAACAAGGAAGAAACTGTTTCATTACTGGCATCTCTGTTGAAACATGGTAGTTTTGAAATCCAGTCAGAGGTGTGACAGGACTTTTTCAACAGGCCTAAATTTGGCAGCCAAAGTTATACAGCATTTCAGGCTACACACTTTATCTAACCATAATGATGAGTGTACAAGAAAAGAGCCACTGTTGATCATCTTTATTGCTGTTAGGGGTTGAACTTACTGTCACTCGTGGTTAATTGAGCTACTGACATGTATTCCGTGTCATCTTCTTGCTTATCTAGGCTGCTATCCGAGGCGAACACTGGGAGCCCATTCTTCCAGTGAAGGAGGCTCGGAAGCCAGTTGCAGAAAGCATGAAGGCTCCTCCTCAGAATCCACCTCCACGACCTCCTCCAGAGATGCGAAGGAAACGGGTAGATGACCTTGAGAGCGCAGCATATGACAACCCTATCCCTGTTACTGCCAACGAGTAAACAGTCCAACGCCCCATCCTCTGAACGGCCTTACCTGCCTGCCTGCGATCTTGTGTACAGTTAATCCTATGAAAATCAGTCACAGGGAGACATCACCAGATTCTGGAAAAAATGACCAGTTTTCTAGTGAAGCTATTGACTGGACAACATGTTGGGTCCACGCCTTCATACTCCAAGCTACAGAGAAATACCTTGGAAGGGGAGAACATATATCTTAACAAGAACCAAGAACGTACAGTAGGATGGTTAAAGTGATTTGCCTTTGAACAAAATAATATGTCAAGGAAGATAAATGTAAATGCTATAGCTGCTATTGTCAAGTCATAAAAATTGCACATTTGTATTTTTACTGCTGTGATAAAAGTGCAAACCCGTACCTGTTTTCTGCTCTGACCACCATACATTTTAAAGGGTGTTGTATCTCTTGTGTTGTGTTTCCACCATAGAGTGTACAATATATTGTATGTACTGTACTTATACACTATGTATTTATGTATTTCCTGAAGCCAACTGATCACAACACTGTAGGACTATATGGCACTGTTTTCTAGAATTAAATTGATATTATCAATGTATTAATATTTTTTCTGTACTCTGATGTCTTGTAAATAAATTATCTGTGCTACATGAGCCATTATCTGTCTTACATTAGTGTTTTCATATGTCTTTACTTTCAAGTTCCCTTTGGGAATTTATTTTAAGTAATGACATTTGCAATTCCCCCCTTTCACAATACTTTAGGATTTCCCCTCAGAATGTGTTCTTTGTCTCATGGAGTTTGTAACCTTGCCGACCATTCAAAGATTACAACATCTGGCTTAACTGCTACTGTAGTTGTCAGACAAATTTTACATTTTAATGTTTCTTTTCTCTGACCTTTTAAGCATCTACATTTTAATGTTGTTTCTTTTCTCTGACCTTTTAAGCATCTGTGGAAACCACAGAGGTAGGTACTTCCTCATTTTAGCTTGTGGGGCAGTAACATGAAACACACCATGTATTGTATACATGCATGCATCTTATGGATAAGTTAAATTCCTGTTGTGTGTTTTGTTAGGTAATTTTACCAACCAACACCATCTGTTGTACTTCTAAACAGTTTATTTCCCATCTTATGTTCATAACATTGGTCTTAAATGGTCTTATACTTGTATAGCGCCTTTCTATGCTTTTTACAGAACACTCAAAGCGCTTTCACACATTATTCGGCCATTCACCCATTCGCACTCCCAAGCACTCACACACCGGTGACATCACCGGGAGCAACTGGGGGTTCAGTGTCTTGCTCGACATGTTGACTAGACAAGCCGGGAATCGAACCGCTAATCCTCCGGTTAGGAAACGACCCGCTCTACCTCCTGAGCCACAGCCGCCCCCAACATTAAGAATTATTGAAAACAAGTTAATGCTGCCACCTGCTGCATGAAAGAACTACTAACATCTTGGGAACAGTATTGCATGTTGCATTATGTTTTTAATGTAACTTGAGTCGAGGGGATGAAGGGCACAAGGTTATCTTTAGTTTTTTGGAGGATATCGGCGTTAGCAAGATAATTTAGTATAAGTAGGCTATTGTGGTGAGTTGGTATAGCAATAACATGTTGTAGCCATTCTGTTCCACACTCCAGTCCAGAAGGTGGCGCGAATAAACAAAAAGTTGTTTGGCAACCGACATTGAACAACAAAAGAAGAAGAAGTACCACTGACTCTTCTTCATTGGTCAGCTGTGTCTCAGCTAACTAAAAACTCTTTTAATCGCGGATATTGAAGTGTAAGTGTTCTGTCAGCAGGTTGCCATGTCTACACGGGCCCTGCGAAGGCTCAAGGGGAAACAGCGGGGTCAGGAGGGCTTGGACCTCGGGGATTTAACTTGGGGTGACAGTCCGGAGGAGCAGCCGGACATGGCTAATGTTTCTCCCCCGTCTAGCATGAAAGGCAACAATCGGAAGGCAAAGAAAAACCAAGCTCAGAAGAACTTTAGCAATATCTATGAACTGGTAAGGTGCCGGCGCATTCTCCGCCTATTACCTACTTTCAGCATAGCGTCGATAATCAATGTTTCTTCCTGGTAAATGGTTACAGCAGTGTTTATGTTATTAAACCTTGCTAACACAGACAGACTAGCTGTGTTAGCATTGACATTAACTCATTTCTCGTCTCATTTAGCCCTGCTGTTTTTCCTCAGATACATTATAGTATATCTTGGGTTAAGGTTTGCTAACAAGGTGTTTGTCATATTAGAAAATGACCGGGAATCAGTCTAATACTAAAGCACAAATCTTAAAAAAAAAAATTGACCAAGTCTAACTAGTTATTCTATACCACAATGTGCTCTAATCTTAAATTATATTCTTAAAAATTACACAAAATGGAGACATATAACGCTAGCAGTTTGTAAACTATGCAACTTACAGCTGCAGTTTGTGAAAAGTTCCTCTATGTTTGGTAAAGACCATTTTGGACAGGTGTGGATGTGAACGTTCAAAACTAATAAAGTCAGTGTGATTGTGGATTATATCATGCAGCAGCAGTTGCTTTGGATTTGTTGTTGCACTGATGTGATTTCAGGAAAATATATTTTTGTTTTTACACTTTTATTAGATATGTGATGCAGACAATGAGGCAGAGAAAATTTCACCTGATGAAGGGGCAGAGAAACCAGATCTAAATAAATCAAGTGACTTGGATAAGAATGACGACCGAGCCACTGAGAAACCAGATCAAAGGCAAGAGCAACCATCTACAAAGGTAAAATACAGTGACAAGGCTGCTTTGCTGTGATCCTTTGACTTAAGTATTCTGCTTATTTAAATGCCCCCCCCCCTCTTTTTCTTTAGCAGTCTTTGTCTGGAGACAGAGTTAAAAAGAAGAAGAAAAAGAAGAAAGCAAAGGCCATGTCAGAGGATGGGCAGGTACATTAGGAAGAGATTCTGTATGGCATAGCAATACAACAGTATACTATGTTTTTATTAATACAATCACTTTACTGATAGGAACAGTCTTTTATCATCATTCTTCAAATCCAAAGTACTCACATAATATACAAACCTGTAGCTCCTTTTGGCAGTTGAACAAGAAGTGCATGTTGTCTAAATTAATTCATTTTGAGTTTTTTCTTTTATAACTTTTCTCTCTGGTTTAAGGAGACTGTGCCAGATGATAACATTGATTTATTGCTGGAGAACCTGGAGCAGCCCAATGGTCTGAGTTTGCAAAATGAGGATTGCAGCAGCTCTGACAGAAAATCTGTGCTATATGTGGAGCACAGGTGGGGAGCCTAATCTCTCACAGACATTAAGTTCAGGTTGATTTTTTTCATATATCTGTACATTTACAGGTGTACAGCTCTGGTTTCTAGGGTGCTGCATTAATTTGATCTCTGTGGCTATTTTGTTAAAATTTAGCTGTTACATGACTCAAAAGAAACACAATTATACCTGCATTTGTTTATTGCAGTTATACTTGCACTAGCTCTTGACCAGTGCAGAGCTCATTTAAAAAATACTCAGCTACTAAAATATACCGTACATTTCTGTTGATTTCTAATTGTCACCATGTGGTGGCACATGACTCATACAAGAAAAGTAAAACAAATAGTGATGGCAGAAATGGCTGTTTCATTTAGGTGTCAAGGTGTGTTTATTACAAAGCATATGGTGTCATGCTGATGAGATAGATGTGCCCAGTATGTGCTAACTCTAGGCAGCAATCATGTCATCAGTGGAGTGTCTAGCAAGTGATTATTGCTTATATGTACATTTCATACAACATCAATGGAAACCTTATTTGTCACTGTTCTTTGACAAAAGACACTCTCAGACAAGTAGAAGTTGATTTTGCTAACATCGAAATTGTCAAAAGAAGTTGTACAGAGTTTTGCTGTGGTTTGCACACTGACAATCACTAGTTATGATGCTTGGAGGCAAGGCCCAACTCGTAATGATGACTTATTTATGTATACATAAAGGTTACCAACCTGTCAGCATCGCCTCTTGAAGGTCACAGGAAATAATATCAGAAATGTGCAGTTTCTTTATATTTGTGTTGCAGTATGTAGAGTAGACACACACTGATGTGTCTAAAATATCTCAATTAAACAGGCCCTGTTTCTCCTTTGAAATGTATTTTTCAGCTGATCTTCATCTTGTCATTTCTGTGTATTATTTCATTAGAAATCTCAACCCAGAGACAGAGCTGAAGAGATATTTTGGGGCTCGAGCTGTTCTAGGGGATCAAAGGTAAAATGTTCGGCACACAGCCTCTGTATGTGTACAGTTTACTCTTGTGCTCATTGTTTTTTTGGTTTTTTTTGACAGACCTCGACAGAGAAACAGACAGTTTCACCGCAGCACCTGGATGACCAGTCCCAAGGATAGCTGGCCTCGCTTCAGCCGTCCAGGTAGACTTTTGCTTACAGTCTTCTGAATTCCTTTATTTTTAAAGGAGTGTTTTGCATAGAGAAACTTGTTAGTCTAGGGTGTGATCACCATCTAACAGACAAGCCTTATGTCGCTTTCTAGGAAAGAGGAAATACAGATTATCCAATGGCTGAAACTGTCTGCTTAAAAACTGTTCTTTGTTCATTATAGTGAGCTGTTTAGTTATGAATCTATAAAAGCTTTTTTAAATCAAATATATATTCTGCTTTAATTGTATGTAATTCAAATTAACAAGTGCATAAACAGCCCTAAACACTTGTAGATGGTTGATACATTGTAGTCAGAAGGAAGGACAGCAGGAAACAAGGAAGCAGTGATTTATCAATTGTGGGAAGCCTAAACCTCTTTAGTGGCAGTAGATATTCTTAGACTTAGCCAAGGTAACGTAGTATGAATATTGCTTTTGTTCTGCTGATGTCATCATAAAGACTGTCTCATTGTGTTCACACTAAAAGTCGCTATTGATGTATCGTGTAATTTTGATGTTAGCTATCTCTGCTATGTTTGGATATATGTTTTTCGTCCAACCTCACCGATGTTGACTTTGTGGGGTTGGAAGACACAGGTTTAGCAGTACACAAAATTGTTTCAGACATGTGCTTACTTCCTCAGACTGTTCCTACATAGTAAAAAATGTAAAAAATATTTTGTTTGTTGTTTGAATTTCTGATAAGACTCTGTTGACACTATTGACGTCACCACTACTAACAGTTCCATATTGATGTAACACTGTTTCACCACCAATAAAATCTAGGATGTCTCTGTGATTAAGTTTGTTGTTTGACTATGGAACAAGCCGTGACTTACAGTTTTTGTTGTTGTTGTTTTTGAGGAAGTGTTTGGTAGATACAAAATCCTGACAGCAAACAAATAGTCCTGGGCAGTTATATTTTGTTCTATAAATAAAGTTTGTTGAGCACTGCAGGTAAACAAAATGTTAGTGAAGTACTGCATATTTATCTTGCATTGTGTCTTTGTTTTTGTGTTATACTGTACTTAACTCTCACATAACATCTCCTCAGGAATCTCGATGACTTTACTTGAGTCAAAGGACGGCATTCAGTACTTCACCTTTGAGCATAGTCGGGACTACCAACAAGCACAGTTCAAGTTCCTGGATGCGGTCGAATCCATGGATCCCAACAACATTCTGGTAAAAAAAAAAAATTTCATCATCTGCTGTGCACGTCAGTGTTTGAGTTTATCTGTTCATTTCAAATCAGGAATCGTCAGTATTGCTCTTGCCAGGGAATCATAAAATGATCACTCATCCAGAGTTGTAGAGTGGGCTGAGTGATACTGGTTTGCAAAAAATGGCTGTATAACATTGCATATCAGTATCCATAAACAGATGACTTCTGCAGTTACGTAATATATACTCAGTCTTTGATACAGAGTCAAACAAGACTCTGTACAATATGTGCTGTGTACAGAATACAGCAATGAAGTATTGTTTGTGAATATGCTGCCCTGAAACTGTGTTTTGGCAAACTAACCTGACAGAGAACATGTGAAAAAAATATTAGACCCCATGTGACTGTGGGTGGTGGATTGTATTACCAACTTTTTTAAATTATCCAGGAGTTTGCATTTCAATATGCACATTGATGCGGGTAACAGCTACAACCCAGGCCAGTGGCAGTTTGTCTGCATGTGCAGGTAAACATGATGACAAATGTACAGTTGCAGAGTGTAGCCACATGATCAGTGATGCATTTTATTTAAAATGTCCCCTGTGTCTGTAATCCAACATCTTCTGTTGAGTGTTTTCTCTATTCTGATGTTATGTTTTTGTACAGTATATCTCTGTCAACTTGACCATTGCTGCTTCTCGTTTTTTTTTTCCTTCTCCAGGCCTTGTTACAGCTTAACCCATACCACATCGATTCCCTGCTGCAGTTCTCTGAAATCTGCCGAATGCAGGAGGATCAGGAGATGGCCAGGGACCTCATTGGTGAGAGTCACAGGCTTCTGAAATCAGTGTAGACCTATGATGATACTGTGAAAACAGGTTTTTAGAAGTTTTTGTTAATGTATTAAATCTCTCATTTACAAAAGAATTCAGACACCCCTTTGACAGTAATTACAGCTTCATGTTTTCTTGGTGTAGTTTCTACATCCTAAATACAGGCAGTTTATACCATTTTTCATAGCACATTGCCTGAGGTTCAGTCAGATTGGATGGGAAGTATTGGTGAACTCCATCTTCCACAAATGTTTTTTATGTTCTTTTAGGTTATATTTGTGATGTTGTGTGTATGCGGGTATGAATAAAAGCTATAACTACTAATCTTTTCCCCCCCAGAGAGGGCCTTGTACAGCTTTGAGTGTGCTTTTCACCCATTATTCAGTTTGACGTCGGGTACCAGCAGACTTGATTATCTGAGACCAGAGAACAGGTTGGTTCTTACTTTTTCCTCCTCTTCTGGTTTTGTGAGACTTCAGTTGGAACTTAATTGAATTTAATGATTCAATCATCTTGGTTTGCAGGGCATTTTATCTAGCTCTTTATAAGCACATGATGTTCCTGGAGAAGAGAGGATGCCCACGGACAGCTTTGGAGTACTGCAAACTGATCCTGAGGTACAATGGGAAAGGCAGAAGCTATGTAATTGAAACTGTAATGTGACTAATAACAGAATCTTAAAAATCACTGTTTGAAGATGCATTGCTGTTTATTTCACACAAAATTGGAAGTATTTGAAATTCAGATGAATGTTAGCAGTAACTAGAAGTGCTTTAAAAGCACCAAGCAATGTTTTAAAAAAGTTGAGACCTTTTATGTTTTAGGTGTGGGATGAGACTGTAAATGTACTTGGATTCAGATATTTGGGCCTGTTTTTTGGTCAAGTGCTTGTCATAGTAATTGGCCTTGTGGTCTTGTCTGCTGTTGTTTTATTAGTTTGGACCCAGACTCTGATCCATTTTGCATGCTCCTACTCATTGATTACTTGATGCTGCGTTCCAGAGAGTACCAGTCTCTCCTCCAGTTATATCAGGACTGGGAGGTAAAGTGCACCATCATATGCGTATGTTTTGGATTTAAGTGTGACTTTAAGTTGAGCCTCAAAGTCATCTTTGCAGTCTGATACAGATATGCGTTGTTTTGTTTCAGGAGCACAGAAATTTGTCTCAGCTGCCAAACTTTGCTTTCTCCGCTGCACTTTGCTGTTTCCATCTCAGTCAGCAAGAAGATGTGGATCCTGAGGAAAGTGACAGACAAAGACACAAAGCTGATCAGATGCTGCAAAATTGTCTGATCATGTTCCCTGGAGGTGAGACAGTCAGAGAGACCCCAGTACCAGCATGGGAATATTTACTGTGGATATGATTACCCTTCTGTGACTTCTTGGTATGGGTTTCTTGCTGTTCACATTTAGGAACCTATTCATTTGTATTTTCATGCTGTAAATGTGTTTTCTGCAGTGTTGATGCCTCTACTAGATCTGTGCACTGTGCAGCCAGATGCCACAGTCACCTCACATGCCTTCTTTGGCCCAAAGAGTCAGACAGGGTAATGTACTTTATGCTCCCTTTGTTATATGCATAATCCTGCATTTATTGCCATGAAAAGGAGCTCTACTGAAAAAAATGTAACATGGTGTTATATCAGTTAATATTGTATAGCCATATATCTATAACAAATGTATTGTGCTATTGCTATAAACGTTTTCCTGGCCATAATTTTTGTTATCATTTTGTATCAGTGTTGCTTTTCTGTCATGTTTTAATCTACAGCTTCTGTCCTAACTTTAGTTATCCTACCTTTTCTGTCTCTAGGCAGCCCCCAGCCCTGGTTGAACTGACAGCACTATATGTGGGGAGGACTTATAGCTTGTGGAGGGAGGCAGCAGTGATGCTTTGGTTGGAGGAGTCTGTCAAGGAAGTGCTGCGTCGAGTTGATGCCAAAGACCCTGTAGTGGAGGACTGCCAAAACAAGTAAGATCTCTGTGATCAGCTCTGCTGCCATAAGTCACATTGCCAAGCCTTTTTCTTTTTTTAACAGTAGACACATCCATTGATGACAAGGAAAAGGAAACTAAAAAAATCATGCTAACTTATGAAGTAATTATGCATTAGGAGAAACCTTAAATATGATGGGAATTTGTCACTCACTGAACAACGTCTCACACCATACTTTAGATGATTGTTCTCTAAGCCTTTATCTTCATCACTCTGTTCCAGGAGGAAGCAGAGGTACCAGAGCGCACCAAGGAATATCCATCGGCACGTTCTACTCTCTGAGATCAAGGAAGCCACCTCAAGTCTGCCTCTAGTAAGAAACAATGAGCAACCACTCTATAACGTAACAACACTGTATCCTCACTGTTTTTTTAATCCACTCACCAATAGATAGCAGATGAGTTGTGAGCATCTATAGGGATTTAAAGATTTCAGTATTAATGGTGTCTTCAGGTTAATCAATATTTTGTCAGCTATTTTTCTAAGTCTTCCATAATTCTGCAAACAGTGCAATTAAAAACATATGATTGTTGGCATAGCAAGCTGGTGGCCCAAATCTTTGAACTCATGCGTGCCTGAGGAAATGACTATTCTTGGTAATTTGTCTGGTATTCTCAGGAGGTAACCACTCAGCCTATGATGAGCTTTGACCCTTTGCCTCCACTGGATTCAGTGATATCATATACACGGCCAGAAAGGTGATGCAGGACCCTTACATCTGTGCACAATCTTATGGTTTACAAACCAACTGGAATTATCTATTCAATTTATTTGCACACTTTAATGAGATGTTTGCTTTTGTGCCTGCATATAGGCAGCATGTCGGTGCATCCAGTGAGAGTTCATTCTCATTGTTTTTCCGGTCTTTACTGCCAAACTTCAACCTTCAGGTGAGTTGAATGGATGAAGTGAAATAGCACTGGAAAAAATGAATTGATTATGGGTTGTGTAATAAAAATATTTAAAAACTCAAGGTTCAAATAGACCCTAACATTTATTTTGCATATTTGTGAATTTGCACAAGTCTCTCCTCAACCTGAAGAGCAAACAGAAATGATGTAATCTGAAGACAAATCCCGTTGTTGCCATATACTGAATAATAGAAAATCATCCGAGAACACTAATAAAGAATGCATGGTGTGCATGTGGGGACATCATATAATTAATAGCTATAAGCTATAAGCCCTATGTTCGAATAAAACTCACTTGTCTCTAACAGATTGCGTAAGTTCAGAGTCACTATGAACTGACCTGCTGCTAAGCATGTAAACTTTATGCTTTGACTTCCTGCAACTGTTTTTGAGTTTACTGTCTAAAATCAGCGAGGGATCCAATACAAATTGTGTTTTTCAGGTTAGGCTTTCAGTTTGAGGATTACAAAAATAACACAGTTAGGCCATTTAGTAGCAGGACCCTCCAGGGCTGGTGGAAGCATCTGAACTGGTGAAACATCCTAAAACATCCGTAACTGATGGAATACTTCCTCCAAACACTGGGGGTTGCCCTAAGGGAAAGGCGGCTGAAAATATCAAAGAAGGCATATGATCTTGTTAAAGTTATTTCTGTCCACCATTTCCAATTATGTCACTGAAGAATAAAACAATGGCATCATTCATGAAGCACAAAGTTGTTTGAGGCCTTGGCTTTGCTGTCTCTTTCCTTATAGTAATGTTTGTTGCTTGTATTGATTTACAGGGCCAAGTTGTGGAGCAAAGTTGACTGTGTGACATTTTGTCAATCTTGTTGAACTCATTCCATTGTGCTGCCTTTTCAACCATTCCTACAATAACAAGGCTGAATTTTGAGTTGCAGTACTGCTACAATATGCACCCAGCCCCTACAGCCTATACTTCATTTGGGAATGGTTTTAAAAAAAAAAAAAATGTAACAGCATCATCATCTGTGGCTTCGAGTGTCTCCCCTCCTGGACTCATGTGGAGCACTTGGGAAATTTTACAGCACTTGTCCATTTTGTCCACAGCAACAAATGACCATTTGCTCTTTCAGCTCATATGCTGAACACCATTGTCTTACCACTTATTTCCCTCAGAGTGGACTGTAGTTTGGCTGGGACTGTGTGAGAGGGGACAAATTTAAAAAAGGAACAAATGGCAACAAACACATTTAGATGCAGTGCAGGATGGTGAGAAGTAGAGTGATCATTTTCAAGTTAAGTGATGGCTTTGTTTCATTTAGTTTGTTACAAAAACATCACTTACAGTATAGACTGCACTATAGTAGTACTATACCTACAGTAACAATAGTATTGCTGGCATTTGACTAAGCTTTGCTTAGGTATGTTGTATATCATGTACACCCACACACAACATCTTGTGGCTCAGCTCAACGTGCTCAATGTTAACAGATGGGCCTGAGGCACATTTCCATCAGGACAGTTCTAGCCATCCTAATCATGCTGTGCACTAATGGAGAGTAAGAGATACAATATGGATAAAAGAAATGTAGTAAAGACTAGGGAAGATGTGCCATCAAGTTACCCAGTTATGTGCCTGAGTATGTTATGTAACAACCCGAGGTGACCCTGATGTCTGTTTCATTCAACACACATTAAATGTTCATATTATTTAAGCATCATTAAAGTATGTTGTGCTGTAATTTGCATTTTCTTATGTAGCTATCAAATGGGATCATTTAGTGTCAATAACTTACTAAAGAAAAAAAAAAAAACATGGACAAATCCTGTCCTTCAACACCGTCAAGTGCTTCTGGTGAGGGAGACTGAAACCATGGTGGCTATAGCAGGATGTTCTTATAATTCACTTAATAAATTATAAGATGTATGAAAATATGCCAATGGCTGTTTTACATATGAAACATGGCCTGCAACACTAATAAGAGTTCAAGGGGTAAGAATGTGACACATCCAATGATGTTAAAGCAGGAAAAAGTGCCTGTATGAAAATAGTAACACTGAAATGGTTTAGAGTGAAGGTATTTGTATTGCATATCCATCTGTCACTTCTCTTGTTCAGGGTGGACCGAGGCAGGTGGATGACATGGAAGTGGCTCGAGCTGGTCAGGAGCTGAACCAGGAAGTGAATCGTCTAATGGTGGCCATGAGAGACATGCTGGCAAACATCAGGTTTCAAGAGCCACCGAGAGAGGACAACCCGTACAGAGATGAAGAGGAATGGGACTGAGAGAGGAGGGAAACAAAGGTGCAATAATGAGTAGGATGAAAAGGAATCAATAGACAAACTTTTAAAAATGAATTACATTAAAAATATACATATTTAATTGTGTATATAAGAAGAGAGGAGTGTGACAACAGGATAGTTGTTTTTTTTTATTATTGTCACTATCAGAATATTAAAGTGAAAGGAGGAGATGACTTGGTGTCATCATCTTGTCGGCTTCTCTGCTTTAGTGACAGTGATTTAAAAGCAATACTCTGGGGCAATGCAGACACCTGCCAACAAGAGCGATCTTATAATGAAACATTGACAGTTCCGACAACTCCATCCATTGTCAGCTCAACTGTACCAACACACAACAACACACTCTTCCTCTAGTTTCTGATTTTCTCAGAATTTTTCATGTACACAAACAGTCATGTGGAATGGATATTTTGTATCACAGATTTTACATTTTGCTTGGCACTACAGAATCAGAAAGAGTTTTTGTTCTCATTGACTTGAGCCAACAGCCTGTGTCACTAAAAACCCACTTGTGAAATCAGATCAGCATATAGAAGTAAGTCCATGTTGACTTACAATGGCTTAAACATGCACATGTGAAAGCTGGAGGTTAATAAATCCTGTTGAACACACCTTTTGCTTGACTTGATTGTGGACAAATTGATTGGCTTAATTTGGCACAAATCAGTTTCATAAAACTGTTTTAAATATTGGCCTGTTTTAAGAAGTGTGAGGTTTAGAAGCACACATTCACTAAGTCTTGCAACTTCCCATAGATCTTCTCTATTTAATAGACTCTGACTGATAGTTAATGCATGGCCTGCTCCTGAGACAGAAACAATCAGGTGGGAGGAGAAAGCATGAATTTTTTCAGAGAAGCATTTTTCAACTGATGATTACTCCATGATTACAGTTATAGAACAGTAATCATCTCTGATTTGATACAAATGAATTGTCAAGTACAGAAAACTGTTTCAAAAGTAAAAATATGTGTTTATCTCTGTATTACTCAGTCTTTGTGATAATTTACTAAACATATTTCCAAATGAAGGCAAAGAATATTAGGTAAGCAGGCAGTCATATTATTCCATTGATAAAGACAATGCAATGAATTGCATCAGAGTATTTTAGAAAAGTTTCTGGCAAATAATCACAAATAAATCTTAGTGAGATTCTGCTCAAACTGGCCATTTGCTTCTGTTGTAAATGCATCCAGATATCAGTGGATGGCTTAGCAGATGCCTTAGTGGGCATCTCATTCTGTAGCCTTTTTATGATCAATTCAGATTTTCTTTTCTATAAACATTATTTATTTTGTCTTCTGCTCATTTACTTTGTATTTAATCCAAACTATTGACATGCTGGGAAATTTTTCTTTAGTCTAAACCAAACAGAAATGCTTTGGTTAAATTTTTTTTTTATCTGTCACAATATAATTTAATTGGAAAAGTGCAGTCTGAGAATCAGATCACATTTTCTTGGGCCTCCAGTATCATTACTGCAGGATGTCTGCTGTTTCTCTGCTCTTTGATTCTTGTTCCAGTTTGAGTTGTGGATTTCTCCTCTCAATAAAACATTACAGAGAATTGGCTGGGTGTTTTCCAGAAGTCTGTTGCTAGCCATCAATTTATATCCAGTGCAAAAGACTGGCAGATATTTTCTGAATTTTGCCTGAATTGATTTTAATAATTTCGTTGCACTTTCAGGCAGATACTCATGACCTCACTTGATGGCTGATTTACTGCACTTACAGCCTGAGACTAACTGTACTTCTGGCAACACACCAACTAGATAGTTAATTCAGTCTTAAATCACTTATTTGTCATCATTCTCCAAGTGCTTTACTTGTGTTTGTGTCTGGAGTATGATGCTAAGATGTGTCTGCCAGAAAATCTGTCTTATGATGTGTGCGTTTTGTGTTCCTGTCAAATCTCAGACAAATAGTCCCATAGTACCAGTGAAGCCCTTAGTTTTATGCATCTCTTTCTGTGATCCAGTCCTTTAATATGCTTTAACCTCCAGGTTGGATTCATCAGGAGGCTGCGGATACAGGATATGGACATGCACCAACAAGTGTGTAGATAAGCAGTGATCAAGAAGAGGATTGACAAATGAAGTGGTGAGAATATTGTGCATGGTACGTAAAAGTGTTTGAGCAGGACGAACTGTTGATTTTCATTAATATAATTAAACCCAATTTGAAAATGTAATAGCATTCATTCATCACGAACATGTCAGAGGTAAAAAGTGATAAAACAGAACGACTTATGTCAAAACTGCGCATCAGACAGGACTGCGGCCCGGCTGAAGTTTGCGCGAGAGGAGGAGTCGCCTGTAGCCTTTTAGAATTCAGCATCGCTGGGAAATGTTACAGCAACTCAGTCTCCTGTTCCCGAAAACACTTTGTCCTCTAATCAGAACAGTCTGAATTGGGCGGGTCGGATGCACTTTGAGAGTGAAATCCATGAACCGTTTTGAGGGAGAGAGACATTTTATGGAGTTACGTGCTGAACAAGTTGCATCCATTGGAAAGAAGAAGTCTCAAAGTAAGGAGACGCACTTTTCACACAGACGAACACGTCAGCTCTTCAGGACGGATATTTAACTGAAAATATATTGATTGGATCAACAACTGGACCGCTGCTTGAAGGAATCGCTTGCTGAAGCGTCAACCAAACTGATGAAACGTCATTACACAAATTGATGTTGTGTGGCACTAAAACCAACAGGACAGGCAGAAGTCATGACCAACCTGTCCCATCATAATAGCTCTATCCACAGTGTGGAGTTCGGCTGGATTAATGACTTTATGGAGGACAACAGAACAAACTCCACTGCCGGAGAGGGAAACTCTTTAGACTGTGTACAGATCCTCATCCCTCAGGAGCTCTTCCTGACGCTGGGGCTCATCAGCCTGGTGGAGAACATCCTCGTGGTTCTGGCCATTGTCAAGAATCGCAACCTGCACTCGCCCATGTATTACTTCATCTGCTGCCTGGCCGTGTCCGATATGCTGGTCAGTGTCAGCAACGTGGTGGAGACGATGTTCATGCTTCTCCACGACCACGGGCTGCTGGACGTGCACCCAGGCATGCTGCGCCACCTGGACAACGTAATCGACGTGATGATCTGCAGCTCCGTGGTGTCCTCTCTCTCCTTTCTTTGCACCATAGCTGCGGATCGCTACATCACTATCTTTTACGCGCTGCGTTATCACAGCATCATGACCACTCAGCGCGCCGTCGCCATCATAGTGGTGGTGTGGCTGGCCAGCATCACCTCCAGCATCCTCTTCATCCTGTACCACACAGACAACGCTGTCATCGTGTGCCTCGTCACCTTCTTCTGCACCACCCTGGTGTTTAACGCCGTGCTGTATCTGCACATGTTCTTCCTGGCGCACGGGCATTCACGGCGCATCAAGGCTTTCAATAAAGGCAGGAGGCAGTACACGAGCATGAAAGGAGCAATTACCCTCACCATACTGCTCGGGGTCTTTATTTTATGCTGGGGACCTTTCTTTCTCCACCTCATCCTTATGCTCGCCTGCCCCACAAGCCCCTTCTGCAACTGTTTCTTCCGAAACTTTAACCTTTTCCTCATCCTCATCATCTGTAACTCGCTCATTGACCCGCTCATCTATGCCTACAGGAGCCAGGAGCTGCGTAAAACCCTGAAGGAGCTGGTGCTGTGTTCTTGGTTCTTAGGCGTGTGACATCAAGTATATTCAGGAAGAAAATGAATGTAGTCTACAGTGTGTCAGATGATGCCCATGCTCCACACTGCGCAACCACATTTCTGATAAAGACTTTTGTACATTTCTTCGTGGATTTGATGATTACTTCCACGTATTGGTTTTTATTGTTGCATTACACCACTCCATAAACAGGTACCTGCATTTAATCCAGTAAATCTCAACCTGTATTTTCATACATATTAATTGCTCCTTCGGATGATCGAAATATATGATCTGTCTTAACTCTCATTTTAAAAACTTTTGACAACTGTGGTTCAGTGGGTAGAGCAGTCGTCTCCCAACCGGAGGGGCTGAGGTTCCTTGTGTGTAACATACTAAATAAAGGTGATTACAAGTTTGAAAAGGCAAGACAATGCATTGAAAATGTTGCTGTTCTAAGCTTAATTGCTTCCTTTATTAAATAAAAATCGATTTCCCTTTGATATGACTTTGAAGAAAAGATTTTTCATTATACCAGCAGCAAAGCTAATGAGCGACAAAACCTGCTTTCATATGAGAGGCTTTAAAGGTACTGTGATTTGTCACAGAGAAGTGATGACAATACAATATTTTGTTTTAGATGATGTCCAGGTCCTGCTTCATTTTGACGATGACCATTTCCTCCTGATTTAAAATAATTTAATTGTTGATTTAAAATAATTTAATTGTTGACAGAAACCACCTTTTAATGGGAATAATCTCATATAGTTACTGCAGCTTAAACATTATTCAACTATTTATCTGATTTATTGCAAAAGAGGCAGGGAATAGGAATGCGCCCTAAATAAAAAAAACTTAAACACCTGTTGCAGTTTACTTGGAGGCATTGTGTTGGGATTAACCTGACACGCAGGGCACAGGAGGGTGTAGAAGACTTAGCAAAGTTATATCTTTTGTGTGGTTATCTGAAATGTGCAAACTTCACTTACATTATATAAGTCAAACAAGTGAGACACTAGAACTGATGGTCTGTCAAACAATTTTCATAGATGTGTTTTCTTTTTTTTACCCTGCTATACCTATTTGTATTTATAGTAGCTAGCTTAGAAGCAAAGGTCCAGCTAATATGTGAATTATAAGAAAATCCTAACAATTTAAATATATTAAATTGCCCTAAAATGTATAAAACACAAATATGACTTGAAATTTATGGATCTTAGGTACTATTTTATTTGATTTTTATCATCTTATTCATCCTATCCTAATTTTCCTGATCCTAAGGATTTGTTGAAAAGCGGACCTGCAGGCATTATCTGACAGTTCTCCCTTATGAAGTCATACATCTGCATTTGAGCCACAAAGTTCAGGTTGTTTGCTTAATTCAGTGATTGATTTCACAGATAGTTGTTTCCAAATGAAGGGAGAAAGAATCCCAGATCCCATGATCAATAATTAGTAGGTATTATTTGTAATCTTTGAAAATGTTTACATGCTATCTATTTGTCTTATATTAAGGGGTTGAAAAACAAAAGCCTGGGGTACACGGTATTATTATTGGTCACAGTATATTTTGTATAATTTTTTTCTGCCTTATTTCATAATATGTCTGGTTAGCAAGTTGGTTTGGTTATTTAGAGACTGAAGATCCAAATCAAAACCTCCATTCGTCTGCACGCTAAGGTAGGAAGGTAATTTCTCTGTGCACAGTGAGCAAAATGCAGTGTGTCACATCTTTGAACTTAAAACACTTTCAATGTGTACACATTTTTACTGCTTCATAGAAAAAATGTCTGGTACAGCATTTGCTGTCAGTAGACAGAAGGGCCATTGATAATTAACAAAGTAATTCTGGAAAAACTCATGACCAAGTTCATTTGCTGTGCTGTAAACAACAGCATTGAAAGGATTTCCAACTGAAACAAATATAAATCCTCATCCTGTCCTCAAGGAGGAAATTATAAATCTTGATTCTTTTAAGTATACCCAATTCCATGAAATACTAGATATAATTTCGTTCGACCACAAGGGCATTTTGGGAAAAATTAAATAGAATTTTTATCAGCAGTTTTGGATTTTTAAGGAAATATCTAAATTCTTTTTGATAAAAATGTATCTTGCTAACTTTTTTAATTGTTACTCATTACTTACTACATTGTTATGTAATTGTTTGCTTAATGTAGTGGTGCATTCATTTTATAACTATCTTTTCATTAGAGGCATTTGGAACTTTTGAGCATAGCTTTCATTGTTTTAGTGGGTTAAAGCAGGACATGAAACAGGAGACCAAAAATGAATGAAGAGCCCTTCAGTTTGATAAATGGTGACCTCTGTCTAAAAATAATTTCTCAGCCTGACCAAATAATTTCTAGTTGCTGCAGGGAGATCAGATTGTTCAGAAATCTTATTTGCTTTCCTTATCCATCAGTGCTCATGAAATCACATGAAACCATTTTGCATGTTACACATTAGTACCAATCTGTAGTTTACAAGTTTACAAATTTCCATTTTTATCATTAGTGCAGTCAAATCAGCCTGTGAACACAAGATATTGTGGGAACTGGCCACAGGGAGGGAAAGTCCAACACTTTGAAGGTTTTGCTTCACCTGACTGGAAGGTATCTATTATTCCAATTGAGAAGGAAAACGACCGGAGGTAAAGTAAGTTTATTTTCAAAGTAAAAGCACAAAATCACTTCTACATCAGGTAATGTAGCTTAATATACCACATTAAGACAAAAGACAGAAGCATTATTATTTATGTAACGCTTGTGATTAAACGCAACTTGAAAGGGTGTTTTTTTCTACTCTAGTTGCTCGTATTTATTACATTATTGCTACTAGAGGTCACGGTGGTTTTTATTTAGAAAATAAAACCGGAAACATCTTTTAACGAAATATGACTTGACACTTTTTTTGCCCTGTGGTGTTGCTGATGACAAAACAACAACGGGAGAAGTGCTCATATTAAACACAATCGTCGACTATAAAACATATTTTACAACTGCTGGTCCCCTAGTCATAAATAAGGTCAACAGCGGGGTAAGCGTAACCAGATGTGAAATGAGCTAGCATTAGCATCAAAACAGCTGATGATTGGTTTGTTTTGAAAGCTAGTTGTCCTGCTAGCGTTAGCTGGTCGTTAACATGTGTGTGCGGATGTTGATTTGACACATTTATGTTATAATTGTGGTTCATTCTATGCCATAGTCTACATATTTAGCACCAATACCTGAAACATAGTCAAGGTTACCGCTTAAGAGAGGACTGTCAACAGCAGCTCTGATTGGTTACAGTCAGTGATGTGAGGATTCAATGTGCTCCTAGCGTTTCTCAGGCTTTGCATGCAATTTTCATAAAAAGTGAAATAAATCGTCTGTATTTGGTCACCATTAAAATATGACTTCCTCTTCGCAGCTTGGTTAGTGAAAGTGTTGCTGCTTTCCATAGGAATGATATGGTTTTAATTTTAATGCAGTTTTAATTAACATGTATCCTCAAAACACTAGTATAATGTATATAGCATTTTCAATTTCATTTTAATTTAACCTTTTATTATTTAGGCCTGTCAGATTTATTGCATACTGCTTGGCACTGATAACTAGTAAGATCCCAATACTTGCTGTTAGGAATAACAGTCCATGCTTTGGTTTTGCTCTTTAGGCCCATGAAGCAGTTTTTACTTACTGATATGGCAATACTTGAATTGTTTTGGAAATGTTTAACAACAAAAAAAAAGGCATCAGCAAGGATGAAAGAGGCATATCAGCAGTTTTTTTTATATCAAAAATCTGTTTCCTAGTCAAGGGGAGCTTTCCTCTGCCAGCAAAACCAGTCTTTTGTGGCTCTGAAGTAGCTAGGTCAGGTCTAAGAAAATAAGATGTTAGCAGCGGTTTCTTGATTAGGGAGCACACATTTTTTTCTGTGGAATAATGGTTTCTTGATTAGGGATTGGAGCACACATTTTTTTCTGTGGAATAACATGGCAAGTGTTTGACATGATGAAGCTAGAAGGGGGACAACATATACATGATAACATGTAGCCCTGGTTGACTGGCAGGTTTGAATCCAGAACCTTCTTGCTGTGATCTGACAGTGATAACCACTACATCACCCTGCAGTCCACCACTAAAGAGCAGTGCAATTTAACTGGGATCTGAATGGGAACACACTGAGCAATAAGCAGTAACCTTGCAGACACATTAACTTTCTGGCTTCCATTAAATGATGGTCACGGCCCTCCTTTCTATCACTTCATAAATACAAGAGTAGGAAAGTTAACCAACCTCTCAGTGTGACTGGAATGTATCTTGTATTCTTTAGATGTAGTCCATGAAATGGAGTATGATGAGAGACTCGCACTTTTCCGCCAAACCCGCCTCAATCCCTTCGATCGCGGAGAAGAAGATGGTCCCCAGGGAGGCAAGACACCCCTACAGCACGGTAAAGTCTGCTAAAAAGATTTGTTAAACGGTGAAAATAGGGACAAATAATTTTGGATTCATTTAGCCATTTCTGTGATCTGCCCTGAGTAAGATAAAACACTCAGCTTTCCTTGAGTTGTTCACTGTTGGAGTATTATGATAAAGATAAAATATTTTATTAGGCTTTGGTGGAAAAAAGTTGGTAGTAAGCTTACTAATATAAAAATTGTCTTACTAAACAGATGGGTGCTGCACTGGAAGGTGTTTTCTGAGATCATGGGTTCTGTTTCCAAAATGTTGCTTACTTGCAAATGTACCCTGAGGCTACTTAGATAATGTCACTATGGCTTGCTCACTGCATGGGGCAGTAACTGTCTTGTGAAACAGATTTTGGAACGTTATTTCCTTCAGATAATTACATAGGTTTACACTGTTTTTATCCTGCGTAAAGAACAAGCATACAGTATTGTGCCGATGTGAGTAATTCTGTGCTCAAAGAAAAGGAAGTTGGAAATGCTGCCTCCGAACCAGAGGAAACGAAAGGCATAAGAGTAAGCAGTGCTTCAGCAACACTTCCTGTATTTTAGGATTTGGGAATTCATGATGTTTTTGTGTGATTACAATGATTCTGACGGGCGAGCCTGACACATGCTCTGTTAGCTGAGCTGATTTCACTGAGATCCCTGTGCTGCATTCAGTGTCCTCTGTCTGCCTGGTACTGAGAAGCTGAATTCACTCAAGATGTTTTCCTTTGAGGTGTATGCAGGTAACAACAGCATTTGTCTGCATTTTCCACTAAGACAGAGTGTGGGTTTGGTATAATATGTGATCAGCTGGGTTTATTTATTGATTGATTTATTTGTTCAGTTTTGTCAGATTTTCACATTTCCCAATTAAAATGGAAGTCAACATATTTAATAGTTTCAGAATAGATTGTTGATACCCAGTAGCTGTCATCAGAGTGTACAGAGTTACTCTGACATACAGACTTGGGTTGACCACATGCTGTATATTGTTTTTCCAGTTTTAAATGCTTTAAATCATTTTTTCCCTTTTAATGTTTTTATTTAGTCAAACAACACCCCAGAAAATGTACAAAGATTAAAATTCTAACTGAATAAAGAATGGAAGTTGTTGAAACTTTGCATTCAGGGAAAGTGTTGCTAGTACATACACATAGCTTAGAATTTTTCATTAGTCTAATTCCAGGATATACACAGACTGGATAAGATTCCATGTACCTTTTATACAGTCTAATACAAGTGTATACAGCGTAAGAGAGGAACTGTAAAACACAAATTGGTAATGCAGTTCAGTACCACACTACAAACAGCAGCCTTGAAAATTAGCATACAGTCATATCAACACACCAATTACACAGATTTAACAAAAACACTACATTTTATTAAAGTAGTATCTGTTGCAATGTTATTTTATTGGATTGCAAAATACTCAATTCAGTGTTCAACAGTTATTCCCAGTTTTATGTTTGGCCGGTCCTTGTCTTTATGAAACCTATACTTCCACATTTTGTTGCACCGATCAAGGTTCAACATTTTTATGTTAAAAATGGATGCACCAGTGCTACCTGCCCTGCACCAAATGGAACACAGACAAAATCAGACACTAGCTGCTCAACATCTAGCAGCTAAAGAGCCAGTTATATTTCTCAGGAGTATTTGTCAGGTGGACACAAACATGTCTACGAATAAATGCTAACAAAGCATATAGTGCAGTCATAGTCACATGTATGCCAGATGTACTGTATCACAGATGAAAAACATTTTTATATGAAAGTAGTTAATAGCAGCAGTGATAGTTAGTATATAGAAGAAAAGACTGTGATTGAATAGCAGCATACCAAACATAACAGACTGAATGTAAACATGTTGATGTGACCGTAACACAGCAATTAGCACATTAAAATTCATTCAGTAGGAGTCAGTCTTGTCAGGTGGCTTGGTTACACGTTACCAGAACTGATAAGATAATCACCTGTGATACTTTCACTTCTCCATTTTGTGCTGTGTCCCTCTCCGAGACTTTTTGAGTGGTAAGTCAGAGAGTAGGGATTGTCTTGAGTAACCACAGGCTTGTGTGTGAAATTAGCATGGATAACTGAGTGCACTTAGCAGACCATAGTGTGTATGCTCATAAGAAGAGCAGTGCTTTATGATACATTACCCTCTTTGCAGAAGCAAGACCTGAGCTGTTCTCTGGGAACAGAACCCACAGTTCAGATCGGACCATGGACCTTGGTCTAGCTGAGGACCACTTCTCAAGGCCTGTGGTGAGTAAAGCACTGCTCTTTGTCTCAACTCCCAATAACCTATAGTTAATTAGTTTGTTTTATATTGTAAAACTGAAAGTGTTTGCATACAAAGCTTCAACTTCTGTTTAGACCTGCTTTTCTTTGTTCACCTGTCTCAGGGTTCCTTTGTGGCTTCTGACATTGAACAGCTGAAACAGGCCATAGAGGAGTGTAAGAAGCTTATCTTGGAGCTGCCTGAGCATTCTGAGAGACAGAAGGACACTGTGGTCAAGCTCATCCACCTTCGTCTCAAACTGCAGGAACTTAAGGTTGGAACCAAGGAGTGAATGGAGAAGTGGAAAACATGATATTTGTAATTGTTGGTGCTGGCTCAGTTGGAGAATCAGTAAAACTTTAAGAAATTCCTAATCATCTAATTTTATTTGCATGTTTTTGAGCTTGTGGAATGTACATCTGTGTATTTATGTATTTATTAATACACCATGTTGGTAGGTAGAACTGAATTCTACACTATTGGCAGTTTATTTGGTGCATCCAGCTAGCAGTAAGGCCTTCCTTCATGAATGTGACCTCACTGATATAAATGGGGTGGACAAAATGAGACTACATTAGTCTTAGCTAGATGTACTTATTACTTTTACTGTGTTACTGGAGATATATTTGAAGTGAATGCTTCTTTCAAGAGTGTTTGGAAAACCTAGAATTAAAGGGTTAAGAATAACCTAATGGGTGCAGTAGTTACTTGTATTAGCTTGTAGTTGGCCTGTCGCTGGGAAGTGGTGCTTTTGGATGGAGATGAGTGTCAGATATAATCTGGAAGGTTGTAAGAAATCCTGCTGGGTCATTGTCATGAGGTGGGCTAACAACACATGTCAAATAAAGGCTTTTATTGTATCACTTTTGGCCTCTTGACTAATGCCACTGCAGACAGTCTTGAAGACTGAGAAGGTAATATATGAGGTTGTGGAGATCAGCAGCTTCCTGCAAAAGCTCCTCATGTTTCAAATAGCACAGTTTCTGTTGAGATTTTCTCTGAGTTAGATAATGAAAGGTATAACTTAAGTTATCTCGCTAGGATTGAAATAAGATATAAGATAAAACCTTTATTAGTCCTATGATGGGGGAATTTACACTGTTACAGCAGGAAAGGGATAGGAACAGGCTCTCAGTGTTAAGAATCCAAAAGTAGCAGACAAGGTATTAGCAATACAAACAATTGTAACTATAATAATAAAAAGTACAACATATTACAGTCTGGTATGCTGTGTATTCATAGCTGTTCAGTCTGTGGGTGTGTGAGGTTGACTTGGGGGCCAGGGTCTACTGGGAGCAATGCTGGTTGTACAGTGTGACAGCAGCAGAAACCTGTGATAACACTCCGTCATTCACTTGGAGTGAAGCAGTCTGTCACTGATGGAGCTGCCCAGTGCTGACAGAGTGTCATGCATGGGGTGGGAGTCATTCTCAAGCAAGGATGGTAGTCGGGCTAACATCTTCCTGTCACTCACCACCTGCACTGGGTGAAGGGGACTACCCATGACTGACCTGGCCCTCTTGGTCAGTTTGTCTAGTCTTTTCCTGTCCACGGTTGAGATGCTGCTTTAAATGTTAGCATGGAATGTTACTGATTTCATGTATTATTTAGGAATCGTGTTTTCTGTGCATTGATATTTCCAAAAGCCAATCTTGGCAGTTTTGAGGCAGTAGGAGTTGATTTTTAGCGCCGGCCTCTTCATGCCTAAATAGCCCCGATGCAAGTTGGACAGACATGTATTGTCAGCGAAATAGAAATTGATCTTTGATATTTCAGGAAGTAGAACAGAGATGAAAATTCTGTGTAATTTTTTCCTATTAATTTAGTATTATAGTACAAATTCTAGGCAAAATAAATATGGCTCCACCAATGGGATAATATGAAAATGTTATTTAGTCTACATGGTAGTTTGAATGCTTCACTGTACACATATTGTTACTGTGCATATTGTATATTTTACAGTAAGCCATTTTTTTACAACTGTGCATCAAAACCGTTACTTTCATGTTTATGGTAAATGAATTTTGTTTTCCACTTTTAAAGGATCCTGAGGAAGACGAGCCTAATCTGAGAATCCTATTGGAGCACAGATTTTCTAAGGAAAAGAGCAAGAGTGTGAAACAGACCTGTGATAAATGTAGCACTATTATCTGGGGCCTCATCCAGACTTGGTATACCTGCACAGGTGAGACAGACTTTACAGTGTATAATACACCATCAGTCCATTGTAGCCCTGTAGATGTTGGTTAGTACCAAAATTGCTAAAATATCCTATTGTACATGGGATAGTATGTTTTAAGGGCGCACAAACTGTTCAAAATTCAGTCCTCCATGCAAAATTGCACTTGCTCTATCTGAATATCCCACTTTGTACTCAAAACTTTATACACAGTCTGACACACTCATGTACAATCCAAAAAAAACTTTATGCACAGTCTGACACACTCATGTACAATCCCACAGTCTCTCTTCTCCTCACACTGTCTTGCTGCTATCTGAGTCAGCAAGAGAAGGGTGAGGTCATTTTAACTGACTGTCCAAAGAATCAGATTGCTAGTTAGGACTGGGATACTGAGACTTTCATTAAGTTTTTACAAATTCAGGGTCATTAAATATTTTTAGATTTTCATCAAGCTTCTATTTAATTTTCTCAAAATGTGTTTTCTGAATGGCAGACTCAGTGAGAGCACATTTGTACAGCTCCTGTCAACCAAACCTAGTGGGTATAGCAGTAATGGTGTTGCACAAACATTTTGCCATGTGACTGTCCATTACTTGTTTCAGGTTGCTATTATCGTTGCCATAGCAAGTGTATGAACCTGATCACCAAGCCTTGTGTGAGATCAAAGGTCAGCCACCAGTCAGAGTATGAGCTCAGCATCTGCCCTGAGATCGGACTAGACCGCCAAGACTACCGTTGTGCAGAATGTCGCACACCTATTTCACTGAGTGAGTTTGAATGGACTGTGATGATTTATGATTGGCAGGTTAAACAGGGAAACAGAGCATCTAAAAGCAACATAAATATACACATTTGAACTGATTGAACTTGATAGGCATATCCACACAGATGTAAATAAGATGGCTTCACAGCCACTTCACATCTAGCTTTCTTTTGTTTCATAGTTTGACTGTATTGTGTCATATGCTTCTTGTAGGGGGCGTGCCAAGTGAGGCCAGACAATGTGACTACACAGGCCAGTATTATTGCAGCACGTGCCACTGGAATGACACAGCCATCATCCCAGCTCGTGTCATCCACAACTGGGAGTTTGAACCACGCAAGGTACCCTCAACAACTACAGCAAAATACACTCAGTGTGTAAAAATATCCCTTAGTCTATTATGTCATTCTACGAGTTTTCTTTTCAGTTATACCCCTTTCAGACAGGAGATGAATGTATGTTGTGGGTTTACTAAACATTTTAAAGCAGCATTTTAGTCATTCGATAAGACTGTTGTCTTATTCTTTGTTATTCTCTGTTTATCACTGTTAAAGAGATTCAAATCTGCAGCTGTAGTCCTACATGCATTACTACTAAATGACAGAACAGAATTATGTGGGGCACCTCACCATTTTCACATTTCACATGTTGATTTATAAGTCATGAGGAGAACTACACAACCTGTGAAATCATGTCTTCTGTGACAATATACTAGCTTTATGAAGTTTAAGAAAATGACTCAGTGAAAGTCAGCGGAGCATTGTTTAAACATCCATAACTCTAAAATGCATTTCAGTGTCGAACAGAAATGCCTGTAAATGAAAGCCAATCAGCATCTGATCTGATTTTAAGTTCAACCCATGCCAGGATAAGGATTGCAAATCTAGGTCAGGTGATGACACTGACACAGTCAAGCTGTCCTCCATTTCAGGATTAAACCATGTCGCTGTCTTAGTATGAAAGGGTTATTGGTTTGTTTATATGGGCAATATTAGCCTGTCTTTGCTCTGACTATCCCATGTGTTTAACTACAGGTTTGTCGTTCCTCATTGCGCTACCTGGCCCTGATGATATCACGACCTGTGCTGAAGCTGAAAGAAATTAACCCACTGTTGTTCAATTTTGTGGAGGAGCTGGTTGAAATCAGAGTGGGTAGCTTCACTTTTTTAGAGCCACTAGAAATTGTGGAATTTGAACTGAAGATCGTGGTATATACAGCAAAATTCACAGTTCAAATTATTTTTTTTTTACAGCTGTGTTCTCAGTTTTATTCTGGAATTCCTGCTAAAATAACTGACACCTTCATTAAACCTAGCTGTTTTGTCACCCAGGCGGTCCTAGCACTTTGTCATTGTGTTGTGTCAGGTGCTATTATGATGAAAATCAAACCACTATTGTATCAAGTACTGCTGGAACATACTGTACAGTGAGAGAGGAAATCAACTGAGCATTAAATGAGATTGATATCAGTGTGTGTGGGTTTTACAGAAACTTCGTCAGGATATTCTGCAGATGAAACCCTATTTTATCACCTGCAAAGAGGCAATGGAGGCTCGCCTATTACTACAGGTTGGCATTTATTTACAATATGTATTTAGCACAAATCTAAAAAACCTGTACAGTTAATGTGGTTAAAGTGTCATCTACACTGGGTGTATATGTAACCAACAGCTAATATGTTACGACAGTAGGACCATTGGGTGGAAGTGGAGAGCTTGCACTTAATTGTGAAAAGTTGTTGAGTTTGTAGAGACACTGAATGTGATTAGTTAGAATCTACATATAAACTTGACTGTCCTTGGTTTACATCCAGTATCAGCTCAAACATTTATTAAAGTGTTTCAGATCTTGACATAGTGTGCATTAACAACAATCCCAGCTGACACTGGGCGAGAGGTGAAGGACATCCTGGACAGGTCGCCAGTCTATCACATTGCTGACACCTAGAGATAGACAACTACACACACACTTACTCCAACAGGCAATTTAAGTCATGTCTTTGGACTGTGGGAGTACCTGGGGAGAACCCACTGAAGGGAAAACATGCAAACTCCACCCAGAAAGGCACCGGGTTGACCGGGTCTCAAACCTAGAACCTTCTTGCTGTGAGGCAGCAGCGCTAACCATTGTGCCACCATGATGAAATGAAGTGTTTTTAGTTAACAGTTTTCCACTGTGTTTGCATCCTCCAGCTACAAGATCGTCAGCACTTTGTGGAGAATGATGACATGTATTCACTACAAGACTTGATTGACATCTCCAGTGGCAGACTCAGCTGTTCCCTTACAGAGATCCACACCACGTTTGCTAAACACATCAAACTAGACTGTGAGGTTAGCTCATGCATGAAATACTAGTACAGTATGTATTATTAGCTAAAGTTATAGAAATGGTGCGACCTTCTGAAACTCTGACTTTCTGCCCTGTTTTGTTTATGTGTGTAGCGTTGTCAGGCCAAAGGATTTGTGTGTGAGCTGTGTAAGGAGGGAGACATCCTGTTCCCTTTTGACAGTCACACCTCAGTCTGCAATGACTGCTCTGCTGTGTTCCACAGGTTAGTCAGTAACCAACCAGTTGCATCATCGTGAGAGTTTCAGATGTATTTATGAAGAAAAATATAGTATTTCAGTAACAGATACAAAATATTAACGCCTCAGATCTGAAAACTGTGTCCCAAAAACATTCATCTACAGCCCAATCGCCAAATATAACAAACAATTAATTATTACCCAAATAAACACCATTAATATAATGTATCATATCATAGTGTTTGTTGTGTGTGTGTTTTTAGAGATTGTTACTATGACAACTCTACAACTTGTCCACGATGTGCCCGAATGACTGAGCGCAAGCAGGATGAGGTGTCAGATGTCAAAGATGCTTAACTCTGGAGAGGACCACCCTGATGTTACTGGATGTTGCACTTTGTCTCATGTTCTACACAGTCAAAAAAGTCTGATAGGAGACAACTTTTCAGCTTTGGTTTCTTTTGTGTGTAGTGTTTTTATCTACCTGTGCACTACACTATGAAGCAGGGTACACAGAAACCCATCTGGAAATTAAAAGTCTATGTGGGTTTGTGTGATTGATTTGCAGTAGTGTGTGTCTGCTTGTATAAATGTACAAAAGAAGTGTCCTGTAGAGAAAGGTCACCTTCTCAGTAGGTGATTATGCATGCAGGACTCATATATTAATTGTTAGCTTTGACTGCATTAACCTCCACTGCTGAATTCTAAATTTTAAGGGTGTCATTTGCAAAAAAAATAAATAAAAAATTGAAGTTTCCAAAGACAAAAATCACAAAATTATATTAATCTGATAAACAAAATTCATTATTTATGCTCTAAAGTGAAAAGCTTATACTGAGCTGTAATTTCAAGCTTCACTTTATTCCTGTAAGTCCTGTAAGTGAAAATGGCACAACTAAAATGCATAGTGTTATATTACTGTACACTCTAGGCCTGCTTTGAGTTAATTGTCAATTAGTCACCCTACTGTAGGTACAGGAAAAAAAATCTGTGGCTTTAATTGTGTGATGGTCCCCTGGCTTCTTAACCTTTTCTGCTCTATTTTCCATATTGCAGCAGGTAGCAGGGTGCAGAGCCAATTAACTTGGTTAGAGGCACCTGGGCCCTGTACTTCCTGACTGTAATTCCCCACCCATACTCAGTCCACTGGAGCTTTCTTCTCCTCATGCAGCTTTTCTTTGTTTTATCTATCAAACAAAACTGGGGTACCATTTTTATCAGGACCCTGCTCTGGAGCAGGCTCAAGGCAAATAAACAGCTTATTTATTTTAATGAAATCACAATAGCTATTAACTGCTAAAAATAGTAGTGAAGGTGTGTGTGTGTGTGTGTGTGTGTGTGTGTGTGTGTGTGTGGACGGATGAGTGAAATGTGGAGTGTAGCAGATGTTGGATGAATAAACAGAACAAAAGACAGCTTGAGGGAACTGAGGTTGGATGGGGTTTTATAGTCAGGAGCCAGGGAACTCTTACATTTACACAAGACAGGTTTTGTATTTACAGTCATTAAAACCATAATTTCAAATATTAGTATATATTGGGAGCAGATATTTAATCCAAGCATGCAATAACAGTACATTTGTAAAAACATTTAAGTAAAAAAAGAATGTGCTTTCATTTTCATTGAGCTGTGTTTAATCTAGTTTAGTGCAGTGTGTAGCACATAAATGTGAATACTCCTGAATATTGTGCCTAAGATTGTTACGTTACATACAGCTGTTATCCAAACGTCTTAATACTCTTTACCATCATGTTAGTGGCTAATAGCACATTTTGTCCAGAGATGACAAAGATGTTAGGTGAAACCTTTGGTGAAAGTGTAAATGTTGAAAAGTATTTGTTTTAAAATAAGATTTTGCTGTGTTATTTTTCAGCATGATGTACTTTTTTTTGTTTTGTTTTTCTGTTTTTGTGTTGTTTTTTTCCCTCCAAACTAATGGACATACGTGGTGTTGTTGAAAGTCATGTCCTGTTGTAAAGTCACGTGGAGTAGTGCATGAATAAATGAGGTACACTATGTCTGCAGTATTGTGTTAAGTCAAGTTCAGCTTTGACCCATATATTTATTAATTGTTACACATTGAGGTTCACTGACTCGGCCTTCTTTTTTTAGTAGCTGTAACAAAATTATTTAGAATATATTGTGAGCCTTTGTATCCGAAATCTCGCGAGACGGCCAGTGATTGTTCTTAAGTACTTCATGATGGGTCAGAGAAGTCCAGTCCGGGTAGCACGGGTGAGGAGAATCCGAGTGAGGGACGGGATGGGTGTGCTCGGTCTCCTCTCTGTGGGTGTCGGACCCTTTCGAAACCAGGTGCGGACGTTTCGGACATGGAGCCGCCAGGATTTATCCATAATGTTTACCACTTTGCGCAGCAGCAATGCACTTATAATGGTACGGTTAATTTAGTTTTTCTTATAGACTGCATGCTACGCTTTTCTCAAAACTTCCCGAATGCAGAATTTTTTAAATTTTACAACAGCTATTTGGGTTACATATGCGTTGGATAACACTGTGATGCAGGAGCTGGATCCTGTCGTGGGAAAGTGTTCCTAGTGCACACAGCGGACCTCTAAAACCCTAAACAAACAAACTGCGGTGCTGTTTATTTACATTCCTCAGTTGTTTATACTCTCACGAGATGTTCGTTTGAGTTTATACTTCGATTTCCTCAATTTAATTATGTTTATTTGAAGGCGGCGTTATTATGTTATTATTAGGTTTTGAATTGGAGGTTGGATTTTTCATTTTTAATACTTAAAATGAGACAGAAATTGTGTTGAAATAGAACAAGCAAACGAGAGAAACCTAAAGTTCAACCAGTCTAGTTTTGCCTGATCATTATCAGATAAAATGCTTCACTTCAACAATGGATATTATTGTTAAAATGTAGGCTTTCTGAGATACACTATATTGTTGGTGTGACATGAGTGACATATACCTGTTTTTCTTTCTTTTAAAACTATCCCTGTACTTTCTCTCTCTGGTGGACTTTGCGTTTTTATGTTTATTTGACTTTATAAGTAATATTTGTTTTCATTTGTAGTTCATTTAGGGAAACAACACATTTGGTTTTATTTACTGTGACTGGCATAGTTGATAATAAAGTTTATTGTGTAAGAGCTGCATATTTAGATATGTAAACAAAATGTTTGGTTGTGTTGTGTGTTTATTAAACGCTTTGCTGTTATCATTGTCAAGTATTAGTAATGGTACTGGTTGTGCTCCAATGATAACTCAATCACATATTTTGCAGTTGCATTAGAAATGCCTATTTTAGTCACTTCCAAAAGTGTTTAAGAATAAATTCTTGTGTTTAATAGGCACAGGTGACAATCACATACCATAAAAGAAACCCATATGATCATTCTACCAACTGTTTAGGATAAGCAGGCTATCTGCAGCCCTGTTTTAGTGACTTAACTGTGACAGAGTCCAGAGTGAGCAGGTCATAATCAGATTTCATTAATCAAGAATGTTGTTTGGGGTTGTGTGGGAAAAAATCATGTAGCAGGACAGATTTCTTATGCAGTCATGGCCAAAAATATTGGCACCCCTGCATTTCTGTCAGATAACGCATCGTTTCTCCCAGAAAATTGTTCCAATCACAAATTTATTTGTTTGCATTGGAAGAAAACAAAAAAGAGAAAAAAGCCAAATTGGATACATTTGGCACAGAACTCAAAAAATTGACTGGACAAAATTATTGGCACCTCATCAGAAAGAGTTGTATTGCAAACATGTGACGCTCCTTACCAATATTTTTGGCCATGACTGTATTAACATGAAAGCTGGTCTGCATGACTGAGTCTTGTCAGCACTAGAAACAATAGGAATGAGACTGATCACATTTGATTTTGTTTTACAATTTCTTGTAGGAGTAATAACATCTGTTACATGTAACTTGTTGATATAATGCCTCTGCTGTATATTTCTTTTCCAGGGGTCTTGTTACAGCCCTGCTTTCACTGCTAATATTGATCATACAGTATCTTTATTTCAGAAGCTGTCACTGATGCAAAGGAGATGTGGAGGATTATATCAGCACAGTTTCCCACTCGCTCGATTGCTTAGCGCAAACAAGCCACCAAGAGGTAAAGAAATGTGCCTCCTAATTCTATTTGACTGTATAATCTATAATGAGTGCACACACTAAGGTCAGTGGGAGGCATCTGCACTTCATTCTTTTGTTCCATACATTTGTTGTTAGGCTTTGAAAAGTTTTACCCAAAGAATAAAGAAAGCACTGGTGTCAACAAGTCAGTTGAAAGTGAGTAAAGTCATTATTAGAAGTACCATTTTACATTCTCTGTTCTCAGGCATGCTGCAGTGTGTGATTTGTTGTCTGCTACTATTTAGATGAAACCACCAGAGAGCAAGATCCTCTTGGAAGGGAAGGGAGGGACACACATGATGACAGGAACCAAAGGCAAACAGGAGGAAAAAAGAAATCACGCTGGTGGACACGCTTTCAGGTTTGAATCCTGGTCAGAATTTCTTGGGCAGTCATCTTTTTAGGTTGTTGATACATTTTACTGAAATGCACTACACAAACAGTAATAATGTGAGATATACTGTATATTAAAATGCTGGCATCTCCAATTTTTTTTAGTAAAAGCTAAGCATGATTTGACCAATTTTACTAATTACTGAAAATTAAAAGTTTGATTCTCCATAATTTGGTATCCTTTTGTCATATAAATAACCATTCGGGTTTGTAATTTTCTTATAAGATGTTAATAGTTCTTGATGATAGCATTAGTTCTCTTTGCACTGTTAAATGCCCCATTCACTATGTACCCTAGTCATATCTTTTAGTAGCAAAATTTGATGGATTCTAATAAAAATGTTTGTTTGTATTAGGTAGTCACACTGCTGTTATAAGGGTACTCATGCCTGAGAGGCATCATGTTGCAGCCAGTGAGAAGAGTGGCTTGTTATTCACTGGCATGATGCCACACTCTCTCATATAATCAACTAATCACGCCATTGACTCGCTCTTATGATATTTCTTTATCTAACAGCAGGATTTTCCCTTGGATCAAAAAGCAATTCAGAATCTTGCTGCCGGTGCAGCAGGTATGGCCTCAGCTTTTTTATACTTTTATTTCCGAGGGACAGGGGTCCAGGTCTCTTGGAAGGACTTTGTGAATCACTACTTGAGAAGAGGCTTGGTAAGAAGAAGGAGTGTTTTAAAAATGATACCTTTCTTTGTGTGGTCTTATCTCCAGATCTGTGTTTGATGGGTTCTTGTGCTGCCTACACAGGTGGGTCACCTGGAGGTTGTCAACAAACAATATGTTAAAGTATTTCCTGCCCACGGAGTGAACATCTCAGATGTGGTTAGTTGCATGAAAATGTTGTCATATTGTCCATTTGCTTTTCTTATTGGGAACATTGTCCCAAACGTGTGGGCTACATATTGTAAAGATACCAAGTTGTAATCATGAGTAAAATCATAGATTTATGGCTTCCCTCAAAATATGTAGCTCTGGACCCTGGTAGACAGTTGGAGTACTGAATGAAATATCCTACTATATATTTTTACATTGATTCTGTACTGTATGTTTCAGAGCTATTTGTGGTTCAACATTGGCAGTGTTGACTCATTTGAACATAACCTGGAGATGGCCGAGCAGGAACTGGGCCTCAGCTCCACACATAAAGTACCTGTATTTTACAGAAGTGAATGTGGCGGGTAAGAAACTAGAACCTTTGTATTAATATAACTTAGCTTTATTGCATATTGGATTTCTTTTTGTGGATCCTGGCCTGATTGAGGTTTTCTTTCTTTCTCCATAGGACCTTCCTTTTTAGTGCTCTCCCTGCCTTACTTCTAGTCAGCTTTTTGTTGTTTGCCTTCCATCAGGGACCATTGGCAGGTAGATGTGGAGGTAGGGGCCAAGCAAACCCCTTTAGCATGAGTAAGTCCAAAGCCAAAATAATTAAAGACAACATCAGTCTGCGTTTCAAGGATGTTGCGGGCTGTGAGGAAGCCAAACTGGAAATCTTGGAGTTTATCAACTTTCTGAAGAACCCACGTCAATACCAAGACCTCGGAGCTAGGATCCCAAAGGTGTGTCATATATTCATTATGGATACATCATTATCAAGCCCCACATACATTTTATGGTCATTTTGTGCTATACTGCATTAAAATTCTAATTTCACATACTGTGACATTTCTCAGGGTGCAGTGTTATCAGGGCCACCTGGAACTGGGAAGACCTTGCTAGCTAAAGCCACTGCAGGAGAGGCAAATGTCCCCTTCATCACCGTCAACGGCTCAGAGTTCCAGGACATGTTTGTTGGTGTGGGACCTGCAAGGGTCGGTACTAGACTGAAGCAGGACTCACATACACTATCCCACATGTAGTTCACTCTCCTGTTTGGCCACATCATCTGTAAACACCATATTTTGATTGCTTGAAGCTTAAAGTTCAACCATCATTTTCCTTCCTCTCTGTTTCAGTATCAACACCATTACGTTAACTACTAGACTAAGAAATTCTGATTTATAAATCTGAAGATTTGTCAGCAGGTTTTTTTTTTTGCCCTGTCCTATCTTAGGTAAGGGATATGTTTGCTATGGCTCGAAAAAATGCCCCCTGCATCTTATTCATTGATGAGATCGATGCAGTGGGCAGGAAGAGAGGCACAGGGAGCTTTGGTGACCAGAGCGAGCAGGAAAACACCCTCAACCAGCTGCTTGTGGAGATGGATGGTACTGTAGGTGGTAACGTTACCTCTGTCACTGTTTACATCCTCCTCCCATTCCTGGTGTAAAGTTTTTCTTTGCAGGGTTCAACAATAACACTGATGTGGTTGTTTTGGCTGGCACCAATCGTGCTGATATCCTGGATCCAGCTCTGATAAGGCCTGGGCGCTTTGATCGACATATATACATAGGTAAACTGTTGCTGTCTGTTGCTGTTTGAGGTGCCAGTTTATACCACTTTTTTGCTCACTGGTTCTCAGTAATGACGTATCACTTGTGTATACTTAGATTGTATATGAATCATTTAATTTTATCCAATATGTTTTCAGCATATTCTATAAATCTATTAATAATAAATACCAGCCATTTCCATTGTTAGTCTCCCTGCCTAGATATATTTGCCCTCTTGATCTTTCAAGAATACTTACAGTATGTCTTTGACTTGCATCTTGCCAGTGTGGTGATCCCAAACAACTAAGCTGACATGTCCCTATCTACCCTTTCTTTGAATCAGGTTTTGTTTCTTTGGACTTCTCAGTTTCCTTGACTTAGAAGCAAACCTTCTCCTCTGATGTTTCACAGTTCTGCATTGATACTGTGTTACTGTCCTATCTCAGCAGTTGTCTACTGCACACCAGGCACTGTACAGACAATGCATTTCAGTGGCATTAATGTGGTTGCTGAACCTTATTTAGCATTTTTTTTTACCAGCTTCAGATCAGGTGCTAAGTTTGACCTTATAGTTCATATGTGATTACATGACCTCTTTGTGTGTGGTGTCCATAAAATTTAGCTTCAAGCTAATTAGATTTGCTTTTATCTTGTGAGTGTGTGTTGCATAATGTGTGCTTTTATCTTGTGTGTAATGTGGATAAATTGCTCTTTTTCTGGCTGCTAAAATCTAATTTACTTTATGCCAGCAGTGCTGGACAGTGGTGGAGAGGGAGGTGTTTTCTATGACAAAGAAAACAGTGTCAAAATGAGATAGAGCTGATTTTCTATAGTAGAAGGACTAGATAACTGGAGGCCAGTATGAACAATGGAACGCCACTCTTCTTTGTTGTTGACTTTCTTTGTTCCCTTACCCTTTTTGTTGTTATATATGAAAAAATGTTACTTAATAGTTGCTTAACATACAGTTATTAATTAATGTTTGATCACTAATTAGTTTCATAACTTGTTACATCACGATGGTGGATCACCATCATGATTTAAATTTACACAGATGAGCAAAAGGGTATTTTTAGCTAACTTTTTTCGGGACCAGTTGAATGATCTTCTGTAAGACCTGAAAATGTGACGTTGTCATGAGGTTCACAAGGAACCTTAGGCAGATCATATACAGTATTTCAAACACCTTGACAAAGTCGGCTGCTGCTATGTCTCTTACACCTGTGTTTCCTTGCTTTTCAGTTTCAAAAAGAATGATGTTTCATCTGCATTAGTAACATTAACATGTGATGACTGTTTTTTCTCTTTTACAGGCCCACCAGACATAAAAGGCAGGTCTTCCATCTTTAAGGTGCATTTAAGACCTCTGAAGTTGGACTCTAGCATAGAAGTAGAGGCTTTTGCCAGAAAGTTAGCTGCACTAACCCCAGGTTTTACTGGTAAGACCAAGAGATGTGTGTTCATGTTTCTATGTGCACACAACTCAGTCTTTGTCTTGTCTTCTAGATTTTTAAAAAATCACATCACAGTCCAACCTGATTGAGGTGTCCTGTTGTGTGTCTCAGGGGCTGACATTGCTAATGTGTGTAATGAGGCTGCACTAATAGCTGCACGTCACCTCGACCGACATATCAGAGCTAAGCACTGTGAGCAGGCAGTGGAGAGAACTATTGGAGGTACGTTGACCATATTTATGCACTTTTGCTATACATTTCTTTAATATGAAGTTCATTTATATACTGTTTATATTGATTGCTATTTTACATTGGTGCTTAAATGTGGACTTGGTGTTTTAATTTGAGATATTCATACAGGCTGTTAATGTAGTGTATTAATATGCATTCAGTTGTCAGCTTTCTAAGTGCACCAAGCTAAAGCTAATGCAGTCGAATACAGCTGTCATGCAATAAATCTTCCCTTCATGAAGGTCATAATGTTCAGTTTTTGTGGAAGTTGTTTCCAAAAGGTGTTGATTGACGTACAGTATATGATTATATAATGAAGTGCTGTTGAATTGTATAGTGACAGGCGTTTCTGTGCTTATATACTTGAAGAACACATCAACCTGACAACTTACTGCTTGTACAAAACACGCATTGTAGTTGGATAAGACACTTTCCTTGCTGTCAGGTGTAGAGAAAAGGACCCTGGTACTGCAGCTTCCAGAGAAGACTACTGTGGCATATCATGAGGCCGGACATGCTGTTGCCGGCTGGTTTCTAGAGCATGCAGACCCCCTACTTAGGGTACTCCAGCCATTTCCTACTCTGCTGTGCAACTATCTGAATTCTTCTACGGCTGTTGCATAATTATTTTTCTTCTTTTACCTTCTATAGTCATAAAAGAATTTCACCTAATGATTCTGCTGATAATTAGATTGCCTGTAATGCACTCCCTCAGGTGTCAATTGTTCCCAGAGGGAAAGGTTTGGCCTATGCGCAGTATCTGCCTAATGAACAGTACCTGTTCACCCAGGAGCAACTTTTTGACAGAATGTGCATGATGCTGGGGGGTCGAGTGGCTGAACAGATTTTCTTTCATCAAATCACTACTGAGGCACACGATGACCTCAGGAAAGTCACACAGTCTGCCTATGCACAGGTAATCACCACATTTTACAGTAAGCATGCCCATGGATGCACAAATCTCTAAACTATGTGATTCTGGGTTCAAAGAAATGCCCTGCATTTACAGATGAAGTATTTTTAAGTCAATACTGAATCTCACTTATAGGCTGAAAGAGAAGTTGTATAATAATGAAGTAATTACATGTATTAAGACCTATGAAATAAAGAACTACAGTTTGAGGTAATAGTGATTGCATTGAGAACATTACTTGGCTTATCAGCCTGATCTTCTAAGAATGACAGCAATGATATACACAACAAATATGTGAGCTAGTGTTGGTGTACACTATTTCGGAACCTAAACAACAAGTAGCACCTTGCAAAAAACTGTCCGTTTACCAACATGAAGTTTGAACTTTAGCTCTGACTATTTCTGTAGGTGCTCACTTAAAGGTCTAAACACATTTAGAAGGTTAAAAAATAATGTACTGTTTTGACCAGGAAATGTATGTTGGTCAGTTTGAAGTGAAGGAGTGCTCTTTGGAATTCTACTTATAGAGACCAATTATAAATGAAAAAATGTACAATTTTTTAAAGATTGAATGTTCAGTTCCCTCTTACAGAGCTCATTCCTCTTCATATTTTAGGTTGTGCAGTTTGGAATGAATGAGGCAGTAGGTTCAGTTTCCTTTGACCTCCATAAGCAGGGTGACATAGTAATTGAGAAGCCCTACAGTGAACCCACGGCCCAGCTTATAGACCATGAGGTCCGCTTGCTCATAGATGCTGCCTTCCAGCGAACACTTCAGCTCGTCACTGATAAGAAGGAGCTAGTGGAGAAGGTGAGATCTATTTTCACAGTAAGTATTGTTGGAGAGAGGTGAAGATGAAAAGCTGCTGTTGAGCTCCCTGGACAGTATGATCCTTTGTGGTTTGAGAGGAAGGTGGGCAACCTCAACAGCTAGTTGTTGTAATATAATGATCATTATTAAAAATACTACTATCAGTTGTAACTATTACTGTTATTGCTGCAGCACAGTATTTTTTATGTTTTGAGTACAAATGGAGACCTTTTACATAAGTTTGGTTTCAGTAACACCACATTCACTTTTATCAATGATGGAATTAACCTTAATTAATTTTGTTTGATTATTTTTGGTCACGTGTTGCAGGTGGCAAAACGTCTCCTAGAAAAGGAGATTCTAGACAAGGCTGACATGATGGAGCTGCTAGGATCTCGTCCATTTCAGAAGAAGTCATCATATGAAGACTTTGTGGAAGGGCTGGGGGAATTTGAAGAGGACACCTCGTTACCTAAAGGCCTGCAGCACTGGAAAATGAACAAGGGGGATGAAAAACAGAAGCAGAATCAACAAAACAAATATACCTGTAGGTGGAGCTGCAGCCACAGGGCAAATATTCCACTGGACTCTGGTGAATATCCCACCACCTGGTGGGTCGTCCCCTAACCGTAGGGTTGGAGGTTTGATCCCTGGCTTCTTCAGTCCATAATACTAAGTGTCTTTGGGCAAGACACTGAGCCCTAAGTTGCTCTGGGTGAGCAAGTTGGTGAGCATGTGTGTGAATATGTGAATGGGTAAAATAGTGTAAGACACACTGTTTGTGTGGCACTGTAGGAAACAGCTACTGTATATAAGATCATTTACTGTAGTTTGTCTCCATAGAACAAGTGAGTAAGAGCTTATTTGTGAGGTGCTCTTAATTTCCTGAAATCATCAACAAATTGTTATTAAGGAAATAACCATGTTACTTGGCAATTTGATGCATAAAAATCATTTATAGAAAGGCGGAGTGTACACTTTGATAGAAGTGTACCGGACACAGTATGGTGCGGGTCAACAGTTTTAATATCATATGCCAAATCATTATGGCCTGTTACAAAAAAAGTCAGTCCCCACCTCCAACTTCTGAGTCTGAATGCAGTCAGTGCTCGAGTCTGAGTCGAGTCTTGAGTCCTGAAAATCTGGACTCGTTGGGCTCGAGTCCCAGTCCTGGACTCAAGCACTACAACACTGGACAGAACTGTATATTTTAACTAAATACTTAAATCACATGTGATAACAGGTTTATTGAGTGTGCTATATAAACAGAATGTGACTCCACTGATAAAACACACAACAACATACTTTTCAGGACTTTTATTTATTCTGCACCATCCCAGTATCACCTTAATTCATTGTGTCACAGCAGTCAGAATTATTGGCACTCCAGGTATAGATATGTTTAACATGAGATAAATAAATCAAGTATTCAGCTACAACATTTACTTTGAAAGATGAGAAAGATTCCATCTTTTGAAATATGATTACAAAAGTGTTGGCACTTTGTTGAAATTTTGGCAATTCCACCTGACTGTGGCATAGATCTGCTGTATCTTCACTTGTAACTGATTCAAGTATTACCCATCCAGTGAATGCATGTCTTTTAATGGAATTTGACCTCCAACTTTGGATTACCAACTTTATTTAGCTTAGCAGCAGCGACTGTGGCAGGTATAATTTTCAAAACGATAAAGAAAAAAATCCAAACAAATTCTGAACAGAAGTATTAAATGTGTACTGCACATAGCTGCTACTTGGTCTCTTTATCTTTTGAATCATCTGCACCAAATGCCAATAATTCTGGAGGGCATTGTAAATACAATTCAGTGAGAGAAGTGCAATATTTTTATTTGGGCATTTAAAATCACAACACACATTCTTCACTGAAATGGAGAATGTCTTATGGATAGATTGTGGCCTCACTAAAACCCACTTCCACTGCTCAAGTTACCTTATTTGCAGCCAACAGACCTTATTTTCAGGCAAAATATGAAGAAACAGTTTGGGTGTGATCTTTTGATCAAATAAATTTGATTTATGTTTTAACATGTCCTGATAATTCAATGTAAATTACCAGGACAGTGTCTGAACCTCATATGGAAGATCTGGCGTCTAATTATGGACGCAATTTTTCCTGCCAGTCTTACCGTCCAGGCTACCTTTCACCCTGAGAGGCAGTAAGGGTGGAGGTGCTGTTATTCTGTTCGCCTTATACCCTGTCTGTCATTCAGAAACAAAGCTTAAAATCGTCTGGCAGCCTAGAGTGCATTAAAAACCTCTTGCATGAAAAAGAATGATTGTGTTTGTGTACATGAGAGAGTTAGAGAGAGAGAGAAATTGAGCAGAGGGAGAGAGGAGAAAGTGTGTATTGTACTTCTCAATATCTTTAGTTAGAGTACAGAGCACAGTGACCAGCGTTCAACCTGGACTCATCTGTTCAGCACCATGAAACATTTCATGAGTGCATGGTGGCAGATGGCAGCCTCTTGGTCCTCTTTATTCCCACCCACTCTGGCTGTGTCTGTCTGGCTCTGGGGTTTCTCACTGCAGTCAGGCTGTTCTACGTCAGATTTCACGGCTGCTTCGGTCTTTCCAGTTTCATTAAGGGCTCTGCAGTGTCTGAGTCGCTGTGGTGTTTTCTTTCTCGCTGCGGCTCGACTTTACTGCAGCGGGTCCATGAGGGGGAGCGCATGTACCCACCCCTGGGCGGCACAGCCTGGTGGGGACCTGAGAACCAGACAAACAATGACTTGTTACTAACACATAAATGCACTGTTTTTTTTATGTCAAATGGAAAGAGAGACAAGAAAATCACTGTGCACACACCTGTCACGTTTCACACAGCTTGAGCTTGACGATACAGCTGAGTTAATGTTAATTGCTGTCAGTACACATAACTCTACACCTGCTAAAAGCAAACTTACAAACTCTCCTGAGCTCAGCTGTCAAAATGCAACAGAGACAATGCAAGATGCAGTTGCTGATTGCTTTTCTCCTGGCCTTTAAAAGTCTTTAGTCTCTGTAGCATACCTGCACACACATGCTGACTGTACCAGCCATTTCTAGAAAGGTCAGAGGTTGTTGTTAATTTATGATTATACCAAGATTTTTTTTCCCCAGTTTTGTGACTATTACTACTTCAAACCACTGGGTGGTGATCTCCAACCTACCAGGAAAACAACAAGGTAACAGAAGGAGTAACTGTTAGGGAGCTGACAACTCACTCTGCCTTTCACTGCCTATTATCAGTCTAATGTTAGGTCCCCTAAGTGAACGTCATACTCCCTACCTAGCTTATAAATATCTCTTCAAAGCCACATCCATATCATTGCACACATTAGAGACTGAGAAACAAAGGGGGAGGGAGTAAAGACATTGATCTTAGAAGATTGATAGTGTCTCCACAGCATTTTAATGAGAAGGGCAAAACTCTGAGCAGCAGGATGGAGTCTGCTGCAGTGAGCGTCACAAACACCTTTTGGTGAATGCTTCTTGTGTTTATGTAATTACATAAATGGGTGTCTTCTAGGTTTGCATATTGTATATAAATGCATGTCTGTGTAAAGCACATCCACTATCTTTTTTCATTCTTTATGTGCATTGTTCACATGCTGATCTGTTTCTGCCCTGATATCTAATTAAAAGACAGATGACATGAATTCAGAAAAAAAAACAACCTTAAGAGGAATTTTTGCAGAACCAAGAAGTAAAGCATACAGTAACCTCCCCATAATCACATTATCCCTTCTCTTGTTTTTGTCTTGCACTCTTGCTGTCACATAAACGGAATACCCTAAGCTTTGGGCTACTGTGCAGTATCCCTCCTGTGTTCTTGGCTAACAGCCATTAGTCTTCAGTCAGTATGTTGCTGTATAACTTAATGTGTCTGAAACATTAGGCTCTTCTACAAAGAACCTGTGAAAGCACAAAAAAGCAAGTGTTGTAAAACACCAAATTTAGGTTTATATGTACACATGTACGTGTACACACGCAGTTTATAACAATGCCCTTCTCTTTCAACCCATTTGAAAGAAACAACACATTTTATTTATGCATGCTAATCCCAGCACAGCCCAATTGGTGTTTGTGATGTAAGGCATGAATCTTTCAAAGATAATAATGTATAATGTCAATAAAAAGCCTAGACACACCCAAAAAAAGTGTTTGATCTTAGATGGAATCGAACCTTTTACATTCAATTACATTTTAGTGTCTGTAAAATGTGGCGTTTTCATCCACTGAATGACACAAGACAGAAACTGCACTGCTTTATTATGGGCTAAAATGTTATTTCCAACATTTCACTTCTGGCTACATCCCAAGCAGTGACATCCCTGCAGTCAGGTGTAGAAGCACCTGCTTTGAGACCAGCGATTAGGGCGTGGCCCGTTGTATTTTTGCCTGCGTTTATCTAATATCATAGTTTTTGTTATGACTTAGGGTTGCACTTTTTTGTTCTTTGTGCTTCCCGGGCAACACCAAGCTTGATGTCTCAGAACTGTCTGTTGATTGCCATGAAACAATATCATCACATGATTGAATCAGAGTGATACAAATATGATGTGGTGTAAACTCTGAATGTACAATGAATTTAATTTGGTTTCCTTTTTTCTTTTTTCTCCAAACGTCATTGTGCTTCCTATTTTTGTTTCCCATTTTCTACTAAAGGAATCCCCGGCTACCTCTATTACACAAATATCTGCTCAAAACACAAAAAATACCTCCAGAGAGAAACACAATAAGTTATAATCTGCATTGCAGTTAAAGAATAAGGCCTGTCATTTTCTGTGTTAACAGTATTTTCAACTGTCCCCATACTGAGACTAAAACCAACAATGATTTGCCTTTACTCAGCATTACATAAAAACGTTGCCCCAAAGGCTATAGCTAAAATAAAATAAATAGACTCAGTGCAAAAATAAAACTATAACTCAGACACACAGATGAGGGGCTGCAACAGTAAATCACGGTCACCCCAATGCTTATATCTGGCCATAGGAACCTCTAAAAGAAACTGGCTTAAAGATCTGACAGAACCTTGTAGGTTTGTGCCAATGCACTAATTCAGTGAGATAAGATGGTGCAAAACCATTAAGAGGCTTAAAAACAAAAATCAACAGTTTAAAATCAATTCTAAAATGGACTGGAAGCTAGTGGAGAGAAGCCAGAACCAGGGTTATATGCTCAAATTTTCTAGTACTTGTCAGAAGATGAGCAGCAGCGTTTTGAACCATCTGAAGATGAGAGAGGGAGGACTGGTGAACATCATAGTATAGAGCATCGCAATAGTCAAGGCGGGAGGTGATAAAAGCATGGATTGCAATCTCCAAATCATTAAAAGAAAGGAATGACTTGACTTTACTTAACAACTTGAGGTGGAAGAAGCTAGATTTCACAGCTGAGTTGATTTGCTTTTCAAATCTTAAGTCAAACTTCACCCCTAGGTTTTTTTACAGTCGACTTCGACACCTGAAGTCGACTGTAAAAATCCTAGGGGTGATGTTAGGGTGTTGTGTTTTGTAATGAGGAAGGATGTTACTAAGTGTAGCAGTGTGTTTCCCTGATTGGTTTTTAAACTTCACTGAGGTCTATATGACACAGAAGAACGAGCTAATCCAGGACTGACACTGACAGACATTATTTCTGAGTAGAGGCAAAACATTGTCAGCTTTGTGGCATGTTGAAAATACTGTTACTATAGAAAATGACTGACATTATCCTTTAAAGTCATATTACCACTCCATTATAATCTGAATTAGGCTTTAAGATGCCAGTACCTGAAGATGAAAGCAAGGAATATGGAAGGACAAAGGGAAAACGATAAAGGACAGCAGAGTAAACAAATAAAGAAGACACACATTTATAAATAATGTGCTGGTGTTGTAACTCAGAATATGATAATGGTTTAAATGTCATGTGAATGCTCATGTTTCTAGCAGGGAAAAGTGAATTATTAAACATACATTTAGCATGAGCTCAATGACTTCTCCCCTCTGCCCTCCTCTCCTTTCTGTATTTCCTCTAGCATCTCCCTTGACTCCTACATGCCCTCCAATCACTGGCACACACTCAGCAATTTCCCACAGCTTAATACTACTTGACCCACATTTGCAATGCAAACTATGACACAAATTAATTCAAGTAACATCTTCCCCCCCCCCACCCACCCCTACTTGATGATGTACTGGGCAAATTAACCAACTTACTGTCACAATTAAGTTTATGAGCAGGATTGTTTAAAACCTAACAAAACCCTTCTTGTGTGACGTTACATGGTCAAATAATGACTTTTTTTTTTTATGGAATCCAGATGAAATTGAACAGCTGGTCCTCACAGCTGATATTTGTGCAGTGAGTTGCTGTTTGGATAAATCCTTTCTCTCTCACACACACACCACTGTCAGTCTGCCAGCTACAACAAGTTTATCCAGAATGACTAACAGTACCACAACTCCATGCACTTACTTGCACACTCAGTCCATGGTAATCAAAACACTGACACCAGCAGTCTAAAGGTAGCATTCACTAATTCCCATCTGTCAAATTGACACCATGTACAGTATGTGTTGACACTATGCACTGTAAGTAGAACTGTTATTTTATTAGCTGATGATATTTTTGACAGACTCATTGTTTGTGCATCAGTTGTTCTTCCTCTGTGGGCTCATTGGAAAACAGCCTATGCTCACTTGGAACAGCAATCTGCTGCACTACAGGTGCATATGACACTTTTTTCTAATTTGAATTGAAGAAGTTTGTTAAAACACAAAAAAATTATCTAGGAACAGAGGACGGTGATGGTAAAGTTGATGAAAGAGAAAGATAAGGCACACATATTGCAAGAAGCAAAGAAGCTTAAAGGATCTACAGTAATATTTATATAAATGAAGATTACACAGAGTTTGTGAGGAAGAGAAGAAGGGAGTTGATGCCGAAGTTAAGGGAGGCCAGGGCGAGGGGAGACATTGCGTTCCTGCGGTATGATCATCTAGTGACCAGACCTCGGAACCAGGAGCCAGGACCCATGACCAGCACGCCGAGGATGCCAAGACAAGGAGAGTATGAAGGGGTCGCTGGACCCTCAGATGTATGAAGAAACAGGCAGGTATATTGATATCTGCGATAGCAGATGAGCATTGGAACCAACAACAACAACAAGCATGACCCATGTACGGAATGAGGCAAGTGATTTGTTGCAGAAGTTAATAGATTTTGAGGGACTGGATCTGGAACTGAACACAATTGGAACTACTGAAATTCATTATCATAAACTGGACGAAGATTTTGACCTTTAAAAAAAACTTTTTTAAGAACTCTGAAAATAACTGCAAGTATTACACGGATGAGCAGTTTAACAGCAATGTCAAGACTGAAAACAAATTATCACTAATTCACTTTAATAGCAGAAGTTTATACACAAACTTTCAGAGTAAAAAACCATTATCTTAGTAGTCTAAAACATTCTTTTAATATAATTGCTATTTCTGAAAC